>NC_089211.1:21697856-21867856 GCF_963930695.1 Labrus bergylta
TGTGTGTGTGTGTGTGTGTGTGTGTGTGTGTGTGTGTGTGAGCACTTTTTATGTAAGTAACCCAGAGTGCATGTCTGTCTGCATGAAGTGGGAGAGAGTAAGAGAGACATAGTGTGTGTGTGTGTGTGTAAGAGAGGCGGTGACATTTTTTCAGTTTGTATTCCTGGAAACTGTTCTGCAGCATTGCTTAATAATGAAACTAGTGCGTACATATAAGTGTGTGTGTGTGTGTGTGTGTGTGTGTGTGTGTGTGTGTGTGTGTGTGTGTGTGTGTGGGTTGGTGGGGAGAAAAAAAACAATGATACAAGGTTTAGGGAAAAAAGAAAAGAGGAACAAATAAGCCTGGAGAATGTTACTCGAGGATGTGATATTGTGTGTTTGACATGAGTTACTTTTTTTTTCCCTCGCCAGAGTTTAGAAAAGAACCCAAATGCAGACCGAAAAAAAAAAAAAAAAAAAAAAAAGGTGCAGAGTCAGCGAAATTTAAGGAGCATCTTTAAACTGAGACTTTAAAAAAAAAAAAAAAAAAAAATGGTTGAGGAAAAGTTGTTGCCAAGACGGCCTTTCAGGTCAAGCTGCAGGAAGATCGTGGTTGATGCGTTAAGTGTGATGCGTGGAATGAGTCCAAGCGTTTTGGAATATAAGGCATGAAAACAGCATAGCCTTAGGGTATTTCACAATATTCTCATGTACAGTAGGAACGCCATTGTGTTTTTTTTCTGTCTTCTGTGGACTGACTTGACTCCTCCTTTCTCTCTCCTGCCTCTCCTCTCTCACCCACTATCTCCGCGAATCCATCTCTCTTTCACACACCTCTCACTTCTCCCTCAACTGCAATTCATTTTCTCACTTGGTCTCAACTCTTTTTTTTTTTTTTTTTTTTTCCCCTCCCAATCCCTTTGTGCTTTCTCTTAATCAAGATCCTCTCGGTTTCTACCTTCTCACCTCTCTGCCTCCCGATGTCACGTCTTTTCATCTTTCACACCTTCTCCTTCTTCTTCTTGATTCACTCCATTTCTCCTCTTCGACGTGTTCTCAATACTTTTTGTTTTTTCGCAAACAGATGCCTCTCTCAGCGGTGGAGTCTGCAGTAAATATCTGAAACCCCATCTTCCTCTACCTCGGCGGCCAACATGTCCCAGCTGCTCCATGTGGAGATCCCGAACTTCGGAGCCACAGTTCTGGGCTCCCTGAACGAGCAGCGCTTGCTGGGACACTACTGCGATGTCTCCATCCTCGTTAAAGGTTTGTTGTCCCGAAATCTGGACATGTTAGCTTAGCCGCAATAGAATCTTTAAAGATAATTCTCAACATTCTTCTGTTCTCTGTTATTTCTACCATGCAGGCCAGGCGTTCAAAGCCCACCGGGCCGTTTTGGCTGCCAGCAGCCTCTACTTCCGCGACCTCTTCAGCAGCTCCACCAAGACCCAGTTTGAGCTGCCCTCCTCCGTCACACCTGCTTGCTTTGAGCAGATCCTCACTTTCTGCTACACAGGGAAGCTAACAATGGCAGCTAGTGAACAGCTGGTGGTGATGTACACAGCTGGCTACCTCCAGATTCAGCATATAGTCGAACGAGGCATGGACCTAATGTTCAAGGCGAACTCCCCGCACTGTGACTCGCAGACAGCGGGGTCCTTAGAGGAGACGGGATCTGAGCCGCAGAGTCCTTGTAATAACGGGAACGCTGTGGCGACTCTTTTGGGGACCCACGGGTGGTCTCCGTCCATGCTAATGCCGCAGCGTAAGATCAAACTAGAAAGTGGGGACCCCACGCCCCTGACGGTACCCTCGATGCATAGCAAGATCTCGTCCTCGGAGTTGGGGAGCCGCCTTGCCAGGGCGAGTTCGCTCTTCTACACGACAGCGGGCGGGACCACAATCCCCGGCGTCCCTCCTTACCACCTTCACGGGGCCAGCGGGGGCGGAGCTGGAGGAGGAGGAGGAGGAGGAGGAGGAGGAGGTGGAGGAGGAGGAGTTGAAAGGTCCAGTCCTGGAGCGTCCAGCCTGCCGACCACTGACAGCCCTACTTCCTACCAGAACGAGGACGAGGAGTTTGAAGAAGAGCCGTACGATGGGATTACAGACGATGCCTACAGTCATCTGTATGGACGCTCAGCCAACCCCTACGGGAGTGAGTATCACGTTGTATTGATGCTTTTACTCGATCTTCGTGAAGTGCTTCAGAGCTTAGGTGGAGCTCGAACTCCATTGGCACATTTTCATGGAGAGCACTCATCACGGAAGCTTTGCTCTGAAGTATTTTTCATCCTAAAAAACGGCTAAAAATACAGCAGCCTCTCCATTATAGACAGTTTCACCTCATAATTATACACAAATATATAAATAAATCATAGGAGTTCAAAGACAAATCTGATCAAATGAGAAAATGCTCAGAGTCAACAGCAGACCTGCTTTAGTTTATCTTTGTAGTCATGGAAGAACTGACTAAGTGAATTACTTTCCCAAATGCCCTTGGCGCAAAGGGAGGAAATTCATTTGATACCAGGCTGATCTAAAAGTAAAACTCTGCATGACTTGCAGAAACCATAAATGCAGTTTTTTTTGGGGGGGGGGGGACATAGCTGCTCCTTGTCTGGATTTGTTACATATTGTACAAAGAGAAACGGATGCACATCGCTTTCTTTGGAGTTACATTATTTAATCCTTTATACAGCTTGTATCCTGAGCATTTGAAAAAAAGAAGGATGCCTAAAGTGTGTGTTTGGGGTGTGTGTGGTGTGGGGGGGGGGGGGTAGGGGGGGTTCTCTCAGCATAAAGATAGCTTTATGGAGATGTGATTGGAGTGCATCATGACCATCAACACACTCCTTACACACACTCTGTGCTGCTTTTTGTTCGAACACTTTCATACTGGTGCAGATTGTCCTTCATTAGCAAGCATACATGCTTCAGTCACTTGTGTTTGCATTTACACATAAACGCCCTACACACACACACACACACACACACACACACACACACACACACACACACACTAACACACTGTCAATTGTACAGTATCCTGCAGGCATCCAACAGGTTTGTCAAATTCTAGAGTTTCAGATATTTATGAAACCCACTCTATCTCCAATCACTCAGAGCACCTCAGGGTGACATTGTGGGATATTTGAGAACCCTGCATGACTGTCCTATCTGTGTGTGTGCGTGCGTGTGTGTGTTAGTGTGTGTGTGTATGTGTGTGCATGTAGATAAAAACTGCACAATAGAAATCCATACTTTCCTGCATGCACAATGTGCAAGTATGTAGCAATTAATGGATTCACTTCTGCGTGTGATCAAATGTGCCTGGAGGAGTTGTGTGTGCGTGCACATCAACACAAAGCTCATCTCAGAGGTTGGGGGGGGGGGGGGGGGGGGGCAGTTTTGTGAGTAGGAAACTTACACCCACTGGGCTTTAGGTGCGTTCCCCTCCAAAAGTCAAGTTGCTGATGCTGCATCGTGACTTATCTAGGATACATCTGCAATGCTCTGGAACATTTATGAAACACAGCAAAGTGACACAAACCTGCTTTACTGATTACGTTTGTGCACATACAGCGGGGCACAGAGGGTCAGCACTTGCATGAATCCGTTTTCTCTATCTGTGTACTTTTTTTTACGAGTACCGCACAAACCTCTTTCTGAACCCGTCCTGCTCTCTCTCGCTCTCTCTCTCTCTCTCTCTCTCTCTCGCTCTCTCTGCTTTCATCAGTCCAGGACAAGTCTGAGATGGCAGCGGTGCCCTTGCCCTTGGAGAACCGCAACTGTGTGCTGATCCGCAGGGACCTGGTGGCTCTGCCTGCAAGCCTCATCAGCCAGATCGGCTACCGCTGCCACCCTAAGCTCTACTCTGAGGGGGACCCCGGGGAGAAGCTGGAGCTGGTAGCTGGTAGGCACGCACATAGTTACACATTCATCCACTTGCACACATTAACTCTCTCACATGCAGAGAAGGACTTTCAACCAAAGAGTTTTCGGAAAGTAATCGTGCATCCAACATTTTGAGGAATTGGCATAATTAAAAATGTATATGTGGGAAAATTACATTTAAATAACTCAGTCATGACTTTTCCCAGAGTTGGCCACACGCTGAGAAAGAGTATGTAGGCGAGGTTGCATTTATTATCAACAACCCAGTAACCTTTACTGGTGTTTCTTTATGCAGGAGACACTCAAATTAAATCTTTGTTTGACCCTTGAGAAGCCGCAGTTAGGGATTAGATTCTGGTTATCTAGTTTACAGTGACGTGTGTCGAGGACTGCAGAACATATCAAAACCAAAAATGCTTTATTGATCCCGTGGGGAAATCAGTTGCTCTTAGACGAGCAGGAGGGAGAGATAAAAATATCAGAGAGGATAAAATAAGACATGAGAATC
Organism: Labrus bergylta; assembly: GCF_963930695.1. NCBI lineage: Eukaryota > Metazoa > Chordata > Actinopteri > Labriformes > Labridae > Labrus > Labrus bergylta. The sequence continues at coordinate 21,702,238 of NC_089211.1, forward strand.
AGAAATAAAAACTGTATGTAAGTAGAATAAAAACAAGAAGAAGAAAAAAAAGACAACTCTATTATGAAAATGTAGTGACGTATAAACATCACTAACGCCTCGTTTCCACTTACTTACGAGTCAGCCTGAAGTGATATTCGTGATATCTGATGTGCCTGTGAATCTCCTCAGCTGCGTTATATTTCGGTCCAGAATGTGCCGCGAGTACGTTAAAAAAAAAACAAAAAAAGAACTTTTTGTTGCACCGATAGCCTCGCAGTGATGACGCCCGCCCCGTGTATGGAGGTTAAAAGTCCTCATCGCAGCAGCTGAGGGTTTTGAATCCTACCTCGGCCCTTTGCTGCATGTCTTCCCCGACTCTCTCTCACCAACACTTCCTGTCTCTCTTCAGCTGTCCAATCCAATAATGGCAAAAATCGCCCAAAAAATAAATAAATTAAATTGAACTTTTGCTGTCGATTTCGCTGAGGCCGTATGACAGTGTGTTAGCTTAGCGGACAGGCTGCTAACTAACTAACAGGCTGTTTCCTTTTTATTCAGTTGCGGATGTTAACAGTTATATGAGTTTGTATGATTCAAAAGAACTTGTTTATCAAGTTTTAACACATTGTCTATCTGAGTAATGCTAATCTGCTAAAATACGGTTGAACATTATTTACAGTCATCGTCTTCTCTATCAGTTTGATATTCTCCCAAAACACATATTCCAAACTACTGGATGGTGATTAGAAACGAATAAACAATAATAAGTGATCTTTAGTGATGATAAAGTAGAAACATCACTGAGGTATAATGAACAATAACAAATATAAACAAGAAGATGAAATTTGGCTTCAAGCTAATTCTAGCATCTGTACATGGATGCGGTTTGCTGATATGTTGATTAATGTCCTAATTTAATAAAGAAATCAAATAAAGAAATAGAAGAGTAGTGATTTGAACACCATTAAGCAATATAAACAATTATTAAAAAGCAGTTGGAAATAAAAACAACAAAAGGAAGTATAAACAACAATAGGAAATAAAGTATCACTAACTAAAATTCATATTTGTAACAATCACATTTATTAGAGATTAGCAGCAGTTCTAACCTACGTCACTGATAAACTATAATGAGTCTAGAAGTCTCTAATGCTCAGATCTTTACCCTTTGAAACACCTTCAGACTGCACATGACCCACGTTAAAACTGATCCTCATTGGCTGACAGAGGCCGCTACTGAACCACGTCACAGAGTCGATCTGTTCCGTGCTGTCTGAAGCTGCAGAGGCTCACTGCAGAGATTGAAGACAGTGACAGAAGGACACCCATCTCTGCAGTGATCATCAATCAGGCCTTTATGGTGGAGCGCCTAGACACAAGTCACTCCGGGGTAAAAAGGCATATGACGGCCTGACCGTACTTAGCTAAATGGCTCTTAAAGGTCTCTTAGAGCATGAGAGAAATGATTTTTTTTTTTTTGGGGGGGGTATGATGAGACAAAAAAAAAAAGTGGATGTCTTTGGTGTGACTGCCAGATATTGCACTTGGCAGTCAGACAAGAGACTTTCAAAGAGACCTGGTGCTGCTCGACATGTACCCGTTTCAATTCCTACAATGGAGCATGGCAGGAAGTCTAATGAGTTTAGTACTGGATCGTTCAGACCAAAAAAATAATGCAGTCTGAATACTTCCAAGTAAACTTCATAGAGAGAACAACCCCGACATGAGGACACATGCAGATGCAACCGGTAATCAATCAAAAAAAACAAAAACAAACTTTAGATTTAATCAACTTATCATGAAATGAGATTAAAAACCCACGGACACAAATTGGAATTGCAAGAAACACAAAACATGAAGGTCAAAGATATGCCTTGAACAGAATTCAAACTAATTTTGAACAGTTTGATGTTTTTACAGCCTTCACGTTCAATTTTCTCATTTTTTTTTTTCCCTACTTGAGGCAGTTAAAGCTTTCTCTTACTCCCTAAAATATTTAAACCTGTCAACTAAATCAGACAAGAAAAAAAGGGTAATTAAAACCAGAAGAGGAGGGATGAATTCTAAGAGTCTTCCAAAACAAAGAAACAGATTTTTAATATATTCTTCTTTTTTCAGGTACACAGGTGTTCATGACTCGAGGCCAGCTGATGAACTGTCATCTATGTGCCGGAATCAAACACAAAGTCTTGCTCCGCCGCCTGTTAGCCACGTTCTTTGATAGGTGAGATTACAAACATGCACACACACACACACACACACACACACACACACACACACACACACACACACACACACACACACACACACAGAAAAAAATAAAAAAAGCAGAACAGTTTGAATTGAAGGACCTACAGTAAGATTAGTGTTCTGTGTATGACTCCAACACTACTTCTGTTGTCACAAACCAACTTTCACACTCCATCTGTGGCCATGTTGTGCAATGCGGTTATGTGTGTGTATGTGTGTGTGTGTGTGTGTGTGTGTGTGTGTGTGTGTGTGTGTGTGTGTGTGTGTGTGTGTGTGTGTGTGTGTGTGTGTGTGTGTGTGTGTGTGTGGTGTGTGTGTTCTCATGTATATCTACTGTTATGTGCCGGCTGCTGACTGCACCCCCTGGTGTTCACTGTGTGTCCCTGCAGAAACACTTTAGCCAATAGCTGTGGGACTGGAATCCGTTCTTCTACTAGTGACCCCAGTAGGAAACCCCTCGACAGCAGGGTCCTCAACGCTGTCAAACGTAGGTTCAATATCTAAAGCTTCTGATATATTTAAAAAGCACGCTTTGTCTACATTAACTTTTTTTTTTTGTCTTTTGTTTTGCAGTCTACTGTCAAAATTTCAACCCTAACTTCAAGGAGAGTGAAATGAATGTGATCGCCGCCGACATGTGCACAAACGCAAGGCGGGTACGCAAGCGGTGGCTGCCCAAGATCAAGTCCATGCTGCCAGACAGTATGGAGGTGTACCGTGCAGGGATGGGCATGGGCACCGCGGCTGCTGTGGGTCTGGGCTTGGCGCTGGGAGCCCCTCAGGCAGGGTTGCCCCTCCCCTTTGAACCTGATTTCAAGTCCTTAGAGCAGCGGTTGTACCCGGAGCGTAAGGACCCTCTCAGGACTCATCAGCCGCTGAGGGAGGGCAGCCCCGGGTCTGGAGGAGCCGGAGGAGAAGCCGAAGGCGACGGGGAAGGAGTAATCCACGAGGAGCAGGAGGAAGACGAGGAGGATGCGGGGTTAGAGGGGGTAGACAGATCACTGGGGGCGCCATCTTTGATCCCAGGAGCCGAGGCGGGCAGCTGTGGCGACACGCCGCCAGAGCAGGAGGTGGAAAGTTTTGGACAAGGCCTGAGGGTGAACGGACAGTGAATGCCTCTCTCACGTTGTGAAATCTGTTTAACACCGCTTTACTTTTTTCGCTTGCTCTCTTACTCTAACATCTCGCCCACCACTCTTTCTCTTCTCCCCCTCGTGCTTCCTCAGCGGGAATTTTTTCAGCACAAAAAGCAGCGCTCTTAGGTCTTAATATACAGGACATTTTTGTCTCACATGCATGCGCACATGTGTGTTCACACACGCACACTTGATAGACGAACTACAACACCCGGCAGGAGAAGGTGACACAGGCATGGCATTCACACTGTGAGAAAAAAAAACAACACTTTCTGCTCCACCCTTTCTCTCCATATATTCTGTGTTCACTCTGTATTTCTGCACCTGAAAACCACGAAGGCCTGATAGCAGAACAAATGGGCTTGAATGATTCATCCTTTCAATTCAGTACAAAAAAAAAGCAGCAGCTGCTTCACGGGCAGTTTATGGTGTGTGGCATTATGGTTTTTTAAAGCGATTCAATTTTCTTGGAAAGCTGCATTTTAAAATAACCTCTGTAACCTCGGGCAGAGCAGACCGGAGAAACTCTCGAGGGGGGGCAGTCGATTTTCAAGCATCCAGACCTCTTCTCATCATACGCTTGTACATTAGCTATGTAGACATGTGTAACAACGATACGATTGTGACATTATAGAGGTCATGTACTTTATTAACACCAGATAACAGAGCAATTTCCCGTTCTGATAAATCTGCATTTTTGTGGTTCAAAAAGATTAGAAAAGTGTTTCCAAGAATCTTAAATACTTCACAATCGAAACAAATAATCTATCACATGGCGTTGTTTTTTTCATGCATTTTCCACCGCGACAAATCCAACTTAATCATCAATGTGATGCCTGTGTCTGCTCCAAACCGCCTCCTTTTAACTACCAAACATACACACACACACACACACACACACACACACACACACATGTCCAAACATTACTCACTTTAGGATACTAGCCTTTAATATCTGCACCCATGCATTGAAAACACTCTTTCTGGATCAAAAAAAAAAAGAGAAAAAGAAACAATGCTTTTTACCTTTGAAAATTAACTTCAGTCATACATCATTCTGTCTTGGAGATGCTGAGAGAGACATGAGCAGCAACATGCATTAAACCCAAGCTTGCATGCATGAGAACAAACAGAGAATTTAAGAAAACGACAACAAAGCCACAAACCTGCAGCGAAATAAAAGACAACAGCTACTGTACCTCGAGTTATGCCATAAATACGCAAAAAGGACTTTTCCCGCCATTTTTCACCGGGATGTGACATCAGAACTGAGTCGGTGTGACTGTTTTTGAGAATAAATCACAGTTTCCTTTTTTCTTTTTCTTTTTTTTTTCCTCAAACAGAGCATGCTGTCGCCATAAGTTAAGGAGGTTGAATACATGGTGTAGTAAGGAAGTGAAAGCGAGAAGCACTGTTTCATCTTCATGTGGTGACGTGGGACTACTTCCAGCTTTTATTTTTTTTGTCTGTTTTTTTTTTTTCTCCCTGGGGGGTAAATTATTGAATTAAACCTTAAGGAGCAATTTCTGCTGGCTTGTTGCATTCGCACTCTAAAAACAAAAAGGTTCAAATGTGTGAAACTAATGCAAATGTGATTGTCCTACGAGACTTAAACTGCTCTCTGCATCACTGATTATTTATTCGATGGGGGGGGGGGGGTGGATTTGCAAGGAGAAGACTGGTCTTTCAGACGATAAATGTTCCTATTTTTTTGTAAAGGGAGCGGGGGCGGAGTGAGTCTTAACAGGGACTTAAAACCTGTATCTTCTCTTTTGATATCTGTTTTCATGCTTTCTGCCTTCTGTTGTTTTGTGCGTTGATTCTTGGAGAAACACTGTCGTACCTTTTTATCGGGGGGGGGGGTTCTGATCAGTGTGGAAACTCATTTAATCATGTTTAGATAAAAGACTGACCCCCATTTTATTTTAAATCCACAAACTTTTAAAAAGTCAAATGTATCTATTTATTTCCCCCACTGCAAAATTTAGAAGCTACAACCGAGAAAGCAAACCGATCTTGAATTATCTCTTTTTGTTTGCGCGTCAGTGCTGTGCAACTGGAAAGTTTGGGTCGGCTCTTTCTCAGCCTGAGAAGCTTTAAGAAGGCCCTGCACAAGAAACACAGAGTTATAATTGCACTAGGTAATAATTAAAACGTTGACAGTATCTTTTTTTTGTTTTCCCTTTGGAGGAGATGTGGTCGTCTGTCCTAGATGAAACAGGGCTGTGACAGAGTGGCTGAGCTGATGAGTGAATGTAAACTGTAGCACTGCTTGGACGAGGAAACTGAGTCACCATCGAAAAAACGCTCGAAAACTTTTGATACGACACGTTTTTTTTTTTTTCCAGAATTGTATATTCTTAAAAACGGGCCAGATTATAACATTAATTTGACTGTGATTTTTTTCTAAAGCGCTGTGAACAAGTCTTCCAATGTGGAGAACAACAGGGTCAATCTCCCTGATTTACAGAAAACTGAGCGAGACTCTGTATATAAATATAGATCTTTATATGTGTGTGTATATACTAAAAGATTTGGAAAGTCATTTCTTCAGCTCATTTTTTATTTATTTAGCTTCAATTCCAGAAGTTGATCTGAAAAACAGTAAAGAGTATTGAGACATTTATTCTTTATTTGTTAACTAAAGTAACGTCTTCCTAAGATGCATAAAAAGATCATTTTGATGAGGTTATCAAACTCTTCAATCATTTTCAATATTATGTGCTCAAATACGATGCAATCTCCATTGTTTTTATTTTTAACCTTCAGTTGAAAATATGTGAACGCCTGCTCAGTTCACGCTGTCTACATTGCACAAAAACATTGACAACATTTCCGTACAGAAACGTTCTCAAAATCATTGTGCAATTGAGACAGTGTGCAGGAGTTCACTTGCAATTTTCGGTCATCGAAGACATTGCAGAATATTGTTTGACTCGGACTTGTTGCCATGGTAACAATATAATTTGATCTATACTAGTATCGTATCACAATTGCAAATTCTTGTAAATTGACAACCTTATTTTGGAAAGCTGCAACTTCATTAGCCTGTCGCTCCAAAAATTCAAACCTGTGCACCCAAATGTGCAGACAGACATTTTTTTAACATCCTCACTCTCATGCACATTAGATGTATACGTATGCTTTCACTAAGATCTGTGTTTGAACAGGCAGACTTTTGCATGGCCACTATTTTACTAAAGAAAATTCTATTTAAAAAAAAAAAGTCAAATTAGAACAAAGCAGGGTTGGAAACTTTGATATTCTCCACTGTGGCGATAGAGAGGTGTGGAGCAGTGCCTTAGACTGTGACTGTGTGGGTGTGGATGTTGTGATCTGACCCTTAATGTTTCTGTAAAGTTAGAGATATGACAGATTTGTCTACTTTTCTTAAAGTTATAAATCTACACACTTAAGCCTCCAAAACCTTTTTCTTAGTCTTTGTAAATATATGTTCTTTAATTTGCTTCTTTTCTTGTGTTTGCCTTCAGTCTGTAAGGACAGAGAGCGTGCCCCAGCAAACCTAATTAAAAAGGTTAATTGCACTTAAATCCAGCAGCCAATCAGAAAGAACCAAGTCAAAAAGTTACTAGATGATCCTTTTTAAATTTGGCCTGATAAACAATCACACATCTATCATTGTTTTATTCCCTTTAGGGATTTAAATGTCGGGATGTTCACTGTTTGTCTGCCGTACCCCAAAATAAGTTTGGCTCTGCAGCCCAGACAACAAAAAAAAAATCTTTCTTCTCTTCTGCTTATGGTCTTTTTCTTTTCTTGTGCAGGGTGAATTTGAACGCACATGATGTTGCACTATAAACTGAGAAGTTCTCAGAGAATGTCACGGCCAACCCTTCGGGACAAAGATGCTCTATTCGGGGATGGTTTAAAGGAAAACAAAAAAAAATTTGATGAAATGTTGTTTGTGTGTTTTCCTTGATATCTTCGATTGAAACCAGTGTCTCCTTCACAGCAAAATCAAGAATCCTTTAATTTTTATTTTATTTTGTGTCACCTGGGTGATCAGTGAAAATGAAAAAAAAAATAAGAGCTAAAGCGGGTCGAAAAGATACGACATTCACAAACATTTCTTTGCAAATAAATTGTTACTCACTTTGTAAAAACTGTTCATCCCACATTACTGTCAGACCGACGGGCACCGCGGTCTTTGGTGGATGGAGTGATGACTTATCCTGAAAATAATACATTTATATGCAAAGAGACACTTGTATCATAAACTGCATGCCACTCAGACACTCACTCGAACCCGATGAAACCTCTGATCTTTATGCACCATGTATTTTATGCTGAATAACTGTTGTCACTGTTGGCAAACAAAGACGGTGGAGTCTACAAGAGGGGCTGTGTTTTTGTTTTTTTTAACCGCAGACCCCGGCCTTTTAATGAATGTTTGATCAAGTTGAATCTATAAAATAGTGATAAAGAGTGGAATACAATGACTAACTACCCAGTTGAGTGTGCAGGTGAACCTGCAGCAGACTCAGAAAAAATGCACTAAAAAGTTTGTATGTGTATGTGTGTGTCCTCGAAAAATAACGCCAGCACTTTAGAACTACTTAGAAAAAAAAACCAAGAAAAAAAGTCAAAGAGTGGTCGAGGGGGGGTGAGGCGAAAGGAGGAGAAAAAACTTTTAAAGCCATGTGTTCAAGAGCGCTGACAATCAGAATAGGAATGAGACCCAAAGTGCATTATGGGAGATCTGACATGACTTGCTGTGCTCTTGCTGTTCGCTTTGTCTTTCTCCGGCTTGCTTTGGTCTGTGCTAGCTTACTTTCCAGAGTGGAGGGGGGAGGGGGGTGGGGGGAGGGGGGTGGGGGGTGGGGGGGGGGGGGGGGGGGGGGGGAAGGAGGTGGTGTTGCTAACTCCAGCCTTCTTGGTTATAAGTGTGCGTCTCTGCAACATGGACTGATGGACGTTTGACTGACACCTTGGTGCTTCGTGATCAGAGCTTGTCATGAACGATATCTGTTGTGCTCTGGTCGGCACTGGCTGAACTAGGCGATCTGGGAACGGGACAATTTCAGTGTTGATTCTGCTCTTGTGTTTCAAATGAAAAAAAAAAAAAATGTTTATGCGCCTTCTGACTCAAGCATCAATAATATATACAACGGAAATGCAAGTTGCCACTTTTGATGTTGCATAAAATCTACCTTTCATTCCCATCATGGTATCTGCCATCATGAGTTTCAGTTGTGTAGTCCAGGAGTACCTGATTTCTTTAAATGCAATACAGAAAAATCTGCTTTCTAATAAAAGTCCTTACTTCACCAAATACTGCCACACATCTTTCTTTGTCTCTGTTTTCTGTAAAACTGTTTCTTGAATATTTTGGATAGCTCTTACTGCTTGAAAGCAGTGTGTCCAGAGAAGAATGCCCACCTTACGATGCGATACAAATGTACAATATCATACACTATGATTTTATAGAAACTTAACATTACAATATGATACAATAGATACATCAGATCAATTAGATACATTACAAAAGAGACGAAATGATACAGTATGATGCAATACTACACAACAGAAATGGAATGGCACAATAGATACAATATGATGCAAGACCATAATACCACATCCAGTCTGTAGGGACTCGAGTATGGAAGTTGGTCTGGTAGCTGGAGAGGTGTAAGGACACTTCCCGAGTACTGCTGAGGTGCTCTTGAGCAAGGAGCCCCCAGCTGCTCTGGTGCGCTCCCTGAGTAGCAGTGTGCAGCAGCCCCACTCTGACATCTCTCCACTAATGCATGTCCACAGGTCCAGTTTGTGCATGTGTGTGATTCGGGTCTGTGTTTGAGAAGCATGTCTCTCAAAAACAGAGTGGAAACCAGAATTTCCCTCAGGGATTAATAAAGTATTTAACATTTCAAAAAAAGATGGGGTATGGTACGATACGATACAATATGATATTACAGCTTTACAGGTTTACAGCTTTGGGGGAGTGGAGGGGGTGCGGGCAGACGGACGCCGACACAAACACTTGAAGGAATCTTGGTGTTCATGTGTTACTTTTAATGACAGCTGTCCTGTTCTATCGGAAAGGTATCCTTAAATGACTTCTTTCCCTGATTTCCGACTCTATCCACTATCATATCTCTACAATAAAGGCACAAAAAGCCCAAAAATAAATCTAACTTGACCTTCAAGGGGAGGCGGGGGGTGCCATTGGGGGGCCGCCCCCCTAATATAGAGGAAACACTGTGGTAAATGGATGATCTGATACTATAGAATTAAAGCGATACTGTATGATAAGCTAGGGTAATATAATAAGATATGATGCAATGCAATATCATTCATTATTCGCCCTTAAATGCACTATTTAATTTTTATTGCACTATTCACCACTGCACTGTTTCATATTTAGTCTTGTAAATATTAGTCTTTTCTTATTATGTTTATTGTTGATATTTAATGTTGTACCTGTACATAAGAGAGCACAGTTCACCAAAGTTAAATCCCTTGCATGTGTAAGCATATCTGGCCAATAAATCTGATTCTAATTCTGATTCTGAAATATCATTTTACAGAAGAATAAATTGAAAACAGATTTATCCCCAAGGAACCTTGTTTGTGCAGTTTCTGTGAGTTGGCATTCATAGCGTTCTAAAACTTTAGGTAAGGAGCTGCGGACACAGGGAAAGGAGAACAATCCTTCTTATTGTTGGTGCAATACTTCAGCAAAATACTTCAATCAGATTTTCATTGCATTTTGTTGAAAACTTCTCTTGGTATAATCAAAGTATTCAGTATACTGCTTTTGGGACTTCAATGCTACTGAACAGAAACTCTTGGCGTGCATTTTTATTTCATGCTAAATCTGTAGACTAAACAAGTCTTAAATTTGTAATCTCAATGTTTGCAAAAAAATATCTCCAGTAATACAGACACCTTTTGGAAAATGCATGAAAAGTGGAGATTACTAACTTCATGTCAACTCTATGCAGATTACTTTTGAGTGAGAAAATATTTCCATCACAGCACACGAAAGTATTGGAAACTGCAGCATACAGGGACAGATTTCCAATTTACTTGACAGATGCAGGACAAATCATCATTTTGAAAACCGACAATAAGAATTATGACAGATGGCGTAAATATGTTCAACCCCTTCAATGTGAGAGATTATCTTTTGAAAGTAAACTCTTTTCAAAGCCAGTTGCCTAATGACTTTTTAGAAAAGTGTATTCACTTGACAGCAGAAATGAGGGAAACTGTGCATTTCTAAATCTATATGAGACATTAAGTGTTTTCACTATTTCTGTTGAATGTATGTTGAATGTTGAATTTCTGTGGTCCTGTAGTTGTAGCTTTATAGCCTAGGCCTAGTTGTTTTTTTGATCTAATACTATATTTTTAAAAATTATTTTAGTCCACACACACGCGAATCCCCTCCTTGACTCTTACCTCTTTTTGTTATTATTTATCTGGATTTTTATACACCTCTTCTATGTACGTATATTTTTTCTTCTTTTTTACCCTATAATAGAGTTAAGTTATATCTGTCTTGTTGGGTTTTATATTTTTATTTTATTATTGTGTTTATCCTTGTAAACATATAGATACAGCTGTAAACAAAAAAGGAAAATTGAAGAACTGTGAATATCATTGTATAAATAGTTGAATCTGAAATAAAAACTAAGTTTAAAAAAATATAAGTCAAAGTCAACTTTATTGTCTATTTCAAAATATGCCACAACCAAAATAAGGTAAAATAAGATAAGGTAAAATAGATCAAATAAAATGAGGTAAAAATAAGATAAATAATATTTACAGTAATAAATTCTAAATTGTGCAATTGTGCATATATATATATTATTTTTATTTCATTTATTATTTTCTTCAAGCTAAATTCTTTTTTTTTCTGTGATTAAACAAATTATTTATTATATGTGACATCTGTTTTTATGTAGGTTATTCTAAAATATGTAAAAAAAAACAAAAAAACACATCGAGGTTTTGAATACCTCGGTGCTCGGCTTTCCGGATCCTCTGCTCTGGTATCCATTAGTCTTCCCGCTTGCCTGGGTTTGAGTTTCGGCAGATCAGACTCATGTGGCGCATCAGAAATTTGTCTTTAACGCGGAAAAACCAAGGAATAAACTAAATTAACAGACCGGCTGGAGCAGCCACATCTGCTGTCTGTTAAAATGAGTGACGACACGGACTCCCCTCCTGAGAGGGAAATGAAGGTTTCCTCTCTTTATTTATAATCTGTGTTGACAGTTTAGCATGTTGAGCTAATGGCTAACTTCTCTAGTTTGTTTGTCTGCTTTCTTCGTAGTAAAACCAAACACACAAAACATTTACAAACCCGTATCGCTATGAGACACAATTAGCAAGTGGAGTCACCTGTTACAATACAAAAAAAAATGTTATTTGTTGTCACTTTTACATTTTCCGATTCGAGCAAGCTACCTGTTAGCATCATAGCTATTACACTGTTATTGAATTGAGGTTGAGTGGATTCATCATGCACGTCATGAAATACCTTTAGTGGTTAATGCATCTTAATGTAACATGACAACTTATTTAAGTTGAACGTAAGTTCGTAGCATGTTGATTATTCCCCCAAAAGATGATCTAAACTAAAAGATTTATCTCCATGTTTGGTTCTCAAAACGATCAGCTGATCTGATTGGACACACAGGTGCTGACAGGAAGTGACGGCAGTTCTTGAGAGCTCTAATCAGTATAGAAACCATCTTATAAGTCGTCGTTTATCAAACAAAAACCATCGTCATTACCATCATTATCATCAATAATATGGAGACCATCATCATTTAGTTAGTAGGTATTCATGAAAGAGCTGGGTCTTTAGCTTTTTCTTAAAGGTGCAGAGGGACTCATTCCACCTCCGGGGGGCGACAGAGAAGAAGAGTCTAGTCAGCGTCTTAGGACCCGGGCCCTTTCTGAATAGTCACAGTTCAGTATGCAGTACGTACTATTCAGTATGGAGTTTCAGTATACTGAACTTTCGTGGTCATTCAGTGGTCATTTTTTGGGTCCACCTCAGTATACTGAACATTTCAGTATGGATACTAACTTCCGGGTTTCATGCAGTATGGATCGGATGCGTGCTTTCAGGAAATTAATTGTGTTTTACCTCCCACAATGCTGTGCGAAATTAAACGTAAATCGTCACGTCGCGTCCGCCTCCGCCTCCAAATCCAAACAAACGAGCGTGGATTAATTGAATCAATTTTTAATCTTAATTTAAAGTCCCGACTGAAATCACTACTTTTAATTAACAACAGACAATATAACAAATATCTGCATTATTATAAAACCTTTCCCCCTCTATTTAAATAATGATTTAACTATTTAAAAGCGTCTTTATTGGTTTATTTTATATTCTGTATATTACTGTCTCTCAGTTGTACTTTCCTGTATGTACTGTATGTTATTTAGTTATTTAATCTGCCTTTTACTTGATTTACGTTGTGATATTGTTTTTTTGTTTACCTGACTGTATATGCGCATTACTGTTCTTGAATAAAGATAAACAAAAGCAAAAAAATAAACACAAAAAAAACGGGTGAATGCGGCCGGTTCGGGAAACGTAAATGACGCCACTTCCATACTGAATGTATCAGAAGAAGTAGGGACAAATATCTGCCTACTGAATAGTAGGTACTAAACAGTATACAGCACGGATAGTAGGTACTGCCTACTGAAAGATTGAGTATGCACTTGGTAATTCGGATACAGCCCCTGTTGTGAAGGTTGGATCAGACGCCTTTCATTGGCAGAGCGTAGTGGGCGGGAGGGAGTGTAGACCTGGATCAGAGAGTTAAAGTAAGGAGGAGATGTTTTTTGTCGCTGTTTTGTAAGAGAGCAGCAGAGTTTTAAATTTGATGCGAGCAGTAACTGGGAGCCAGTGTAAGGAGATGAACAGCGGAGTGACATGTGCTCTTTTAGGAAGGTTAAAGACCAGTCGTGCTGCTGCATTTTGTATCATCTGCAGAGGTTTGATAGTACATGTAGGAAGACCTGCCAGTAGAGAGTTGTAATAGTCGATGCGTGATATCACAAGAGCCTGTACCAGGAGCTGTGTAGCGTGTTCTGATCTAATCTCATCTAAACTAAAAGATTTATCTCCATGTTTGGTCGTCAAAATGAAACTGAATATTTAGCAGAAAGTAACCAAGTACTTGTTGGAAAGATAAGTATGCCTATTCGTGTTTGTTGGCGTTGAAAAGTTGTTTATCTTATAGGTTTTGGGGTTCCCAAATTGGATCCCCCTGTCGCATTAGCCTCTGACAGGGACCCCTCTTGTAATATTCCTTAAATTTCAACTTAACGGCATGTCAATGTCATTGGTAGCGTTTGCCCGATTTGAATTGGCAAGAGTGGTGTGTGTTATTTTTTAAAAGTGAAAGATTGACATCGAAAAAGAGAACATATTTTGAAATGCAGTGCTCAGTAACATCTAAAAAGTCATTTATTAAAATGTTATTGGCAGAAATAATGTTATAAGTTGATTTTTTATTTTTGTTTAATTTTCTCCAATCTACTAAACAATTTTCCGCAACCCCCTCTACCAACTCCTGTTGATCCCCCAGAGGGGTTGGGACCCCCCCACATTGGAAAACACTATGTTAGGTTGCACTATAAGGACACTGCTTATGTTTTTTTTCTTCCTAGATGGAGGTACATTTGGAGTCATTAAACTGGAACCACATATTTTAACCTCTCACGTTTATCTTTCTTCCCCAGGATTTCCAGTTTCGTCAGATGAAGAAGGCAAGAGTTTTTAAATCATCTGAAGAATTGCCAAAGGACAGATCCAGTCTGCTCACCATCTCAAACAAATTTGGTCTTACATTTGTTGGGCTGTACAACACGTTCAAAGTTTACCTCACTCGAGACATTTTGGGAGCTGATAGAAATGACGGCAACGCCAACGAAATAGGTAAAATGATGTTGATTTTAAATATGTATCCATTCAGTTGTGCACTACTTTGTTGTGTAATTGACCGTCACTAAGAGCACATCAAGCTAAACTTCCATCCATGTCTCTTCCTCACAATTGACTCTAATTTTCCTCTTTCTTCTAGTCGAGGGGATACCAGCGTTGGCAGAGGTGACTGTAGATCTGTGTCTGCACCAATTGGCTCTCAGTTGTGATGAACTAACGTTGTCAGTATGTGGCTCGTCGGAGAATCAGGGTTTATCCCTCACTTTCTACGATGTCCGCACCTTCATGAACAAGGTGACTACTTCACTCAGTTTATTTAGCATGCCATGCATTAAGCCTAGTGAGGGAGTCCAATGTGAGTTAGGGTGTTGTTTGAGCTCTCTGGTTCAACACCTCTAGCACTTTAATAATTGCCCATTACTGATAAAATAATTTATATACATTAAATGCAACTGCAGGAAAATTAACAAAATGTTGTTATTCATGACTACCCTGTATGAGCAGCAGTATTCTTGCAGATATCCCCTCTCATGTCCACATGGCAGCCACAGTTATTTTTCTATAAACTAATGAGCAGATTTAATCATTAAGTCCCCAAACTGATACGATACAATATGATATACGTTTGGGAAATTTGACTTGGACTCCCGTGTTGCCTGCATTTAGCTGCAACAATCCACTTGTAAACAGAGAAGTTCATATCAAAGTAAACCACCAACATTGTTTATAGCACATTACTCAGAAAGCACATGATCTGCATCTAAACCAAACAAAACAAATGCTGATGATAGATAGATATTTATTTTATTTTGGTCCATATATAGGAAAACATCTTCTGCAGATGCAACTAGCTCAAGATATTAAAAGGTGGCAGCTACCTTAAAGAATACTTGAACAGAAATTAAACAAAGAAATCAAGATGTCCCACTTTCCCTTTTTAATTTGAATACTTCTCGTGCATTTTAATGTAAACATATCTTCTAAAGCATTCGACCTGTGTGTTATTTTTCTGACTGTATTTCTTGTCTTTATACTTTTTTTTTTTTGCTCATCTTTTCCAGGGACGACCACAAAAGTTACCTTTTGCCTCACTGGCGCCAACAGTTCCCCCTGGCACATTGGTCCAGGACCTGAAGTGGAATCCTGCACAGGCATCCATGTTGGCTACCTGTCAGTCTGACGGCAGCATGATGATTTTGGGTGTAACTGACAGCGTCACAGTCACGGCCGAGCTACCTGCCGCAAATGGCATCACGTGCCGTGAGTGAGACTTTAACACAGTCGCTGAATTGAACCTGTACTCTGCATCTCTATTGTGGCTGAATTATGTTCATTTATCTTCTTTGACGCAGTGTGCTGGAGTCCAAAAGGAAAACAAGTCGTTGCAGGAAAAATGGACGCCACAGTCTGTCAGTATACACCAGTAAGTGAAACATAATGCTTCCTGTTAAAGTGTTATATGCAATGACAGACAAAACTGTAAGATAATTACTGGAAGAATGATGAACAGCAACTGTAACATACAACATCTTCACCCATTTGAAACCCAACAATGGCAGCTGTTTAGCATTTTAATATAGTAATCAATTGGCTTTTGTCGCTAGCCTCAAGTGGACAGTTTTGTGCTCTTCCTCATTGGCACCAAGCAACACCTTTGCTTGGTTTGAGCTACACTCATCGAGGCCAAGACATACCCGAGACCAGACTGAGAAAAGACTGAGAAAAGACTTTAGAAGAGACCTTAAATAACACTGAGAAAACATCCTCTTGTGTGCAGTGGCCGTGTCACTCACTTAGACCGTAAAACCGTGAAGTTTGTGGCTGTAACTGGGGGGATAGAAATCAAATTATGAATGAATTTAAGTTATTCATTCTTTTAGAAACAAGCTGTTTTCCTTCTAATCACAGTAATGACGTGGAAAAATAACCCATCAGTGGTGGTCATGACCGGTCTTGATTTAAAATCTGAAGTCTGGCCAGTTTGAGAACGAGACAAAACCGAGTAAAAATGCTAGAGACCTTAAAAACCTTTCGAGTACTTCAACACTAGCTGGCTTAAAGCACACCAGAGCTTTACATACATGTTGCTACTTTGAATAAATAACTTTTTTCTATTGATTTGAATAATTTGTGTATTGCTTTATGTGTTGTTGCATTGTGACTTGGTTAAATGGTTTTATGACACTAAATGCTTCATTATGTAATAACACTGCATGTATAAAGACCCAACTAGGGATAAGAGTTGACAAAGAGCAGTCAATCACATCAGTGTCATGCTCTTAAAACGATCTGAAATTGCATTAAATTGACCATATAATTAAAAAAATAATAATAATATGAAGAAGAATAACTGATTCTCTCCTCTAACAAAAAGGCACTAGAACTAAAGAAAGTCATCCCGAGCCCAGACTTCTACACCCCTGATGAACCCGTCAAAGGTAAGATGATCCTGTAGCACTAAATGAGGTTTGTTTTAATTCAAGCTTGGCTTTAATTAATTTCCATATAATGATGATACATAACGTTCACTGATTGACTTATGTTGTGTATTCGTTACTGTTTAAGGTCCGACCTTGTTCCTTACTAATGCCTCTCTCTCCTGTTGTCTCCTTTAGTTCTGGATGTGCTGTGGCTGAAAACCTTTGTGTTTGCAGTGGTGTACGCTGCTGCAGACGGCTCTCTTGAGACCCCTCCTGAGCTAGTGTTGATCTCGCTCCCTGTGAGTACGCCCTACATACAAACATCCACTGCATCCTGAGAAAGACTTTTTGTGTTTTTTGTGAGGTTTTGCCCCCCCCCCTCTCTTTCTCATCACCCCAGAAACAGCTGACCATGTATTTATTTTAAAATTTAACACGACAGTTTGGTTCACGATATTTTCTCTGCAGCCGCAACAAAAAGGCAGAAATGTATTTTGGTTTTACCACGTAGTTGAAAAGTCGTTCTGTAGGGACATCAATCAATTTGGAGACGAGAGACTTAAAAATAAATGAATTCTTACATAGGTAAGGCAAGTTTATGTGTAAAGCACTTTTCATACGTGGAGCCATTCAGCTTGTGTTCCAGAGTAAAAGATCATAGCTTTAAACGCACATTATGTCAGCGCAGCGCCCATCATCTTTTTGTCTGAGCACTTTGAGTTTAAATCTTTCAACTTCACTGCCAACGTCACCGGCGTTCTTTTCAAAATAAATGATATTCCCCGTATTTTTTTGCCCTGTACCCACATCATACTCGCTCCATGTCCAGACAAAGTAAGAGGGCAAGCATCCACTGTTAGATGCTCTAAGAGAAGGGGAAACGACGATCTCCAATATAAAACATACATTGAAAAGCAACGTTTTTAAAAGACTGTTGTCAACACGCACTTGCATCACTTTTGTTCTCAGCACACAAGCACTTCATCTAAGTGCTCCAGAGTGAATTTTTAAATTGATTTTAGACCTTGTGCTTATAGGCAGATCATTAACTCATCACCATTGGCAACCTTTCATGAAACAGCGATACTGATGCTGCTATACAGAAGTTTCATCAGTTGTTCCATATTGTAAATTCACCTAATGCAGATGAATACTAAGAAAGTGCTAAATGCATTTTTTTGTCTTTTTGTAGAAGAAGGATGAGAGAGTGGAGACAAAGTACCTGAACTTCAGTGACACAGTGTACGGCAGCTGCACCGAGAGACAGCATCACTACTTCCTCAGCCACGTAGAGGACTGGTAAGAAGAAGCACATTACGAGCATTGGATGGTGTGCAGCTGAAAGCATGTTTACTGTTGGGATAAAAATCTTTATTTTTTTACATGAAAATGTGTTGAATTGGGTTTATTATTTTTTTTAAATGCTTTGCGTTAATGCTCATTCCATCCAGGGACCTCGTGTTTGCTGCGTCAGCGGCGTCCATTGAAGTCAGCGTCATTTCCAGACAAGATGACAAGGTACCTAAATAACTTAAAATCACACGGCTGTGAATATAAATAGAAATACAGTGTCTTTCACAGTTATGATGTGGGGTCGCTAGTGTTGTATTTGGCTCGATTTGATCTCATCTACAACTGAACACGCAGAGTTCTGATGCTCTGTTTTACATTTTAACACATTTTGTTCTGATCTTTTTTTTTTTTTTTTTTTTTTTAGCTTTGATTTACACTTTGTTTGGTTGCTTACTGACTGATGCAACAAAAACAACAAAATGTCAGACTCAGCCGTTATTTGTCCTTTTTAGATCTGGGAGCTTTGGATCCTTGAAGATGCGAGTCGGGCTGAACTGCCGGTGACCGAGACAAACGAAGACACTCTTCCCCTCGGCTTAGCAATAGACTTCACCAGCCAGCAGGAGATCCCCATCAGTGAGTGATTTTTGTCTTTCTGTGTGCTTTCTCTTTTTTTTCTCCTCTCTGACCAGGTTTTGTACACCTACATCATGTCACAACACTTCAGCTGGGCAAACACAGTGTGCTACAGTATAAATAGTGTTGTGGTATATTGAGTCACATTGTACTAATGGACTGTTTTACGACCCACACCCTCACATATTATCCGCCTTTTCAACCAGTTTAAATAAGTCTCAGAGCTTCCCAAAACATTTCTGTGAAGTTTCTTACTAAAAATCCACTCCTGTATTTGATCATGTCTATAAACCCCTCTGTTTCAGCCCTGCTCAGGACAGGCTGTTTCTGTGTCTGTACCTTTAAATGTAAATGAGCTGTGTCTGACCACGCCCCCTCTCTGGAAGGGCTTCGGTGGCTCGGGTTTTCTCGCCCCATACCCTTTTTTTTACGATGAGAAGGTAGACTCAGAGGGCAGAGCAAACACCTAGCTGTGCGAGTGTCACCCACCTGGGGGAGGAGTTACAGCCCTTTGTGATGTCACAAAGGGAAAATCTGAAAATGGTCTGGTTGAGCACACATTTTCTGAAAAGTGGAGCAGGCAAAAGACAGAGAGGATGGTGGACTTTGCTTATAACTGGGGGGTTTGAAGACAGACTAGAGACACTTTATTAGTGTAAAGTGTATTTTGTAAATATGTGACATTTTAAAAAAAGGACGGTAAAGACAATGAAGATAAAATTGAACCGGTTTAGGCAGATATGTACACCATCTGCCTCAAATAATACTAACCACAATTATAAACCTGTTTATGCTCCAAAGAATTTCAGACTGATACAGTTTAGATAATATTTTTTCTGAGTTAAGTAATATCAAACTAGTCTGTTATGGAGAAGACGTTATGAAACATTTAACAATCATCATTCTCCAAATCAGATCGTCCTACATCCATCAGGTTTCTTTGTGCACGCAGCATCCACTGCAGTGCTCCACCACAGCGTGTGTAAAGAATAGTGATAAGCTACCGTCTCAGTACACTGTTTTATCTTAAATGGCCGAATCTGCCAGACATTCACGTAGAGCTGCTGCCGCTGTCTCGTCACATCCCTCCTCGCTCACTCGAAGAACAACCTCCACCCCCCCACCCCCCACCCCCCCCTCCATAAGCATGAGAAAAACCTGCAATTTGAGCAACATTTTGACGTGATTGTCGAGTGATCAAAACCTTTTATCCAAAGAGAGACATTAGATAAGAAAAAGGCAAGGGAGAGCGTTATCTGTGGAGACAAAAAAAAAAAAAAAGCAGAAAAACACACACTCATTAAAATGGCTCAGACAAGCTCGAGGACCACAACAAACAACAAAGCCCAGACAATCCTGTTGCAGAATGCTGATGAGGTTTACCGTGTGCCTCTCCCCGTCTGTTCATCCTCCAGCTTGTCGCTTCTCACTTTCTTTCAAACTTTAGGTTCATCACTGAGATACAACTAAACTTTAGACTCTCTATTTTCTATTCGGTTGTCTGGGAGAACTTAGGACAACTTAATTCCGGAGAATGGAACTTAAATCTGTCCTTCTGTATGTAAATTTTAAATGTCAAGTTATTTGTGTGGTTGGAAGTGTCTCTTGTAGATATAGGTCTGAATTTATGCAGACAGTAAAACACAAATGCACTGTCATAATGTCAGAAGCGCGCACACACAGTACATGGGATGAATATACAGTAGATGCAAAATAGTAGGTTATAGTCAGAGAGGTGAGTCAGCAGTAATTCATCACACACTGACATGCACTGTTACTGCTTTCCTCCCCCGATGGCAGTGTAAGTTATGCTTGAGAAAAAGTCTAAGATATGACACACCACTCTCCTAGAGGGAACAAAGAAGCACAACGTGTTCAGGAAGTGGACTCTTTTTTTTTTTTTTTTTTTGTGTGTGTGTGTGTGTGTGACAAATCTGAAAATGACTAGTATCATCTCTGACTAATGCATCTTTAATTTGGGGTGTGAATACTCAGTGTAGTCATTTAAATGTCAGTTTAGACTGGATTGGCCATTTTAGTCTGCAGCCCACAGAGCACTGCGTGATTTTAGGAAGTGGGTGTGAAGAGCAGGGATGAGTTTTGGGGGGTTTGGCAGGAAGAGGGTTGCAGTGGACTGTGTTTTACCAAACGAGGCATCTTAGCAGAGTTGTCTCTGTGCACGACTACAGCGTGCCTTTATCCGCTCAATACTGGGTACTTATTTTAACCACTGGAAGGCAGAGCGAGCCAAGGTCGATGGGAAAAGCAGAGCAGCAACGTATACACTCTTTTTGTGCTCGAATGCAATAAACACTTTGAAGATTGAAGTGATCAAAAACATCGTCAAGAGAGCGAGCATAGCGAGCGGACAACACTTGACTGTTAATTGTCTCCTTTGTGCCGTGGTGTGATTTGGAAGCACGGAGCTGTGCAGAACGCTCAATAATTTCTCACATGAATCTGTTACTGTGTTATGAAGCTTGTACACGAATGTAGCTCTTAATTAATTGACTCACGACCAACTCTCCTACCAGAGAGCTGGAGGGATCCTTTATACCTCCATGATATGTGGAAGGTTGTCAAAAGTGTCATAAAGGGAGGAAATAATATTAATAATATTTAATACAGAGCACCTTTTAAAAAAAAAAAAAAAAAAAAAAAAGGGTTTGCATCGCTTTGACATACAAGCAAAATCATACATAGGAACCCAGCGACAAAAAATAATCCTACCAACATATTTAACACTAAGCAACAGAAGAGCCCAACACCATCTAAATCCTTTTTAACATTCTCCCTTTTTGTCAATGGATTATCCGCTAACTTTGATCAACTTCGAACTGGAGCCGGGCCGATATTGAATTTTTGGGGCTGATAGCGATATTAGGAAGAGAAATAAATCTGATGCCAATATTTATCTTAGATCTATGTTTGATCTCTAGAGATAGATTTAGTTATGTACATTTATTGTGTTAATCCCTAAAAAGCATTTATCAAACATTTGTGGAAAAGATATATGAAGGTCACTCAACTTGACAGGAACTGATGATGCTTGTTTTAATCCATATAGCGCCCTCTGCTGGTTAAAGAGAACTGCTAGTGTATTGTAATACAATGAACCTCAAACTAATTGCTATTTGACTGGTGAATAAATCTAGTAATCACGTCTGCGATTAAATTAGCAGATAACAATATTCACTTGCTAATATCGGCTGGCCAAATAATCGGTCGGGCTCTGCAATCGACATCACATAACACCAAGTGAATTTTCAGTTATTTATTTTAAGATAACAACATTTTTTGGCTTTTTACTTTTATTTTGAAAAGACAGTTGATTGAGTAGGAAATCAGGAGAGAGTGGGGAATGACACAGGTCGGACTTGAACGCGGGCGGCGCGCTTGGAGGGATAACGTCCGTACATGGGGTGAGAGCTGAGCACAAGGCCGTCACCCCCCCTAAATGTGATTTAGAATGAGTCGCTGAAGGGGAGTAAGACTCAGTGGCCACTGTGTTTGTCAGAGAATGAGGTCATTTGACTCAAGATTGTATGTCTCTCCATCATCTAGATGACAATATTTCTCTGTCTGATTGCCTTTTTGTCTGTATCCCATCTTTTCGCCCTCCCACAGCTGACGAGAAGACCCTGCCTCCAGCGCCCATTATGCTGATGCTCTCCACCGAGGGATTACTCTGCCCCTTTGCTCTGCTCAATCTCAACCCTGGGGTTAAGCAGCTGGTATCAGCACCAGCAGTACTCGCCCCGGAGGGGGAGAGGCTCCCCAAGCCAGGTAAGATAGCCCTTGAACGTGACAGGTGATTAAGTCGTAGCGAGGACTGCACCCTAACTCTTGCCTAGTCACTAGACTTGCCTTGTTAGAGTTTTTTTAAACGGAGGGTCGCTGGTTCAAGTCCTGGTGCGGTCCAAAAATATAGAAGTTGGTCTGGTGGTTTGGAGAGTAGCAGGGCTCCACAGTACTGCCGATGTGCCCTTGAGCAAGGCACTGAACCCCCGACAGCTCTAGTGCTCTCCCTGCGTAGCGAGCAGTGTGTAGCAGCCCCACCCCGACATCTCTCCACTAAAGCATGTCCACCAATTAAAGTTTGGAAGCTGCATGCACCTTTGCATCATCAAGTAGGGCTTACAAAGTGTGCAGTTGTTTGAGTGTCGTGGTGATTACAACAGTTTTTTTTTTATAACAGAATTATCAGTCATCACACATTTTTAAACCCAAAATGTGATCCTTTTTTTCCCCTGTTACTGAGACGTGAAGAATATCTCTAATCCCATTTCGTTTCCCAGTCGTTTTCCTTTGAGTGCCCGCTTCCATTCATTGAATAAGAACAGCTGTTTTGATTACGCAGGGATCTTTGACCAGACTGTGAAGAGCTTAATTTTCTTCCAGGCAGTCTTTCAATCTTTTATTTTTTGCTCAGCTAAACTCACTAAGAAAAGCTTGATGACATTTTTTTCAAACACCTTTGATGAGCATCTAAGCATGAAAAATTATGACTTTTTTTTTTTCTCTCAAAGGCTAATTCAGTTGTTTCTTCAATTAGCCACCTTCGCTTGTAGACAGATTCTCCCATCATGTGAGGAGATTAAAGGAAAGCTGATGTATTTTCTGTTCGCAGGATCTTTGGCAACACAAGCTCCCGGAGTCGCTGCCTCCGTCCCATCTGCCCCAACCGCATTCCCGAACCTCAGCCTTACTCCAGCAGCTGTTTTCACGCCTCCACCCGCCGCCGCTGCCTCCTTCTCCGCTTCCCCGTTCAACATGGGTCCAACAGCTCCCATATCATCATCGTCATCGTCTGGCTTTACTTTCTCAGTCCCGACTACGTACTCCATCTCTACGCCGTCACCTTTCACCCTGGGGGGAGCTACTACAGCGTTTGCCTCGAGCTTCTCCTCCTCCAAACCTCCCTCTGACACTCCCTCAGCTTCTTCTGCCTTTTCTTTTGCACCAACCATCAAACCGTCAACGGTGGCGGCTCTTGCTCCGGCTCCAGCTCCTGCTCCGGCTCCTGCTCCAACTTTAGCTCCGGCTCCTACTCTTATTCCCGCTTCTGCTCCCGCTCCTGCTCCTACACCGCAGAGCCTTGCTGCTCCCTCTCCGCCCCCTGTGAAACTAAATTTAAGTGGAAGGTAAATCATTTCTTTTGTTTTGACATAGCATTTGTCTCTTTATTTCTTGCCTTTATCTTAATTGCATAGGACAATGAATTAGAGTCTGAAATGGGGGGAGAAACTTGGCGACTGAGCTTAACCGGAGCCTCAACATGTACATTGTTTGTATATTCTGACTGAGACATAATCTATCTATACAGACACACACAGCCTTAGATAAAAATCTGTTCTCTCTCTATCCAAGGTTTTCAGCTTTGGAGGCCCCTGCTTCGGTCCCACAGCCCTTCTCCTTCAATTCCCCACTCCCCAAAACAATCGTCTCCAGTACTTTGACCGCACCGCCACCCTCGACCACGAAGCCGCCTGCTGTTCTGGGTAAAGAAAGCCCTGCCCCTGTTCCTTAAATATTTAAATCTGAACGATTGTGTAATTATCAAATGGTAAATTGTGATTCTCATTTTGTTTTTGCAGCTCCAGTGCGTCCAGTTCAAACCAGCACACCAACCACAGTCGTCCAGAAACCTGCTCCTGCCGCCCAGAGCCGTGTGCAAACCCCACAGGTCCTCTTCTGTTTGTTATGAGGCATTTGTTTTTAGTTTTAAGAATCGCATGTATCGATGAAATGGGAAGGATTGCATGACAGGTCGATTTACTGCACCACCCTGATTCCACTTGGTTATATCTAGCTGTTATTGTTTGTCCTGTTATTCAAAGTGAAATTAACAATTTAATGTACTTGGCTGATAAAGTTGCTTCACTTGAGTTCTCACCCACCTCTCACTCCACACACACACACACACACACACACACAACCACACACAACACTAGGACACACACAAACCCACACATGCAGAAAAGTAACAGAGAGTAGAGAAAAATGCCAAATTTACATGAAAAAAATTATGAATGAAAAAATGTAACTCTAGAACTCTGCTGCTGGTTGCTATTAGCAACAGTGTTAACTGAAACCAGATACAGTTCACAGGAAATAAGTTTGGATTAAATTAGAGAAAATATCTATAGTTTTGTTTAGAGCTTGTGCGTTTTTGTTAGGTTTGTGTATTTTATTTATTCTATTTTTGTTATTTGTTTGTGTTTTTGTTGTGATTTTAACGTCTTACTAGCAGGTGCTGATGTAGATACTTTACCTTTACTTTACAGGCAGCTGTTAGCGTGAAGGCTCTGGAGAAGCAGCTCCAGCAAAAGAAAGACGCGGATCCCATCATGGCTGGTATACTGGACGAGGTGAGACTTATTATTCCATCAGGTGGACTTATTGCCATTTTCATTTGGTCGACTTGTGAAAAAAAGTTTAATACTGGCTACATGTACATGCTCGTGTTTAAAAACTGCAGATTTTCTTGTTTGGAAAATTGTACTGTCAGCCTTTTTGGAGTTTCATTGAGGTCTGCTATGTTGTTTGATTGACAGCGTTTCATCTCAAACTTTCTCGTAGCGTTATTTAGCGTTAAGGCTTGTGTCCACAAAAAGCACTTTTTCAATACAAAACAAGTGTAGCTCAGCGTTTTCAGCTGCGTCAGCTGTTTTTTTTTGTTGCTGTGCTCACATTTGAAAACAGTTCAACTTTTTGAACAGTGCTGCGCTTGTCAATGTCACCTCTCTCTCATCAACCAATCAGAATCAAGACAGGGTGGGTCTTCATATATCAGTTTGTCAACAACAATGGCGGGGGAGAAATTGATCATGGCGCTAACTGATGACCCAGTCATTTATGATCTAAGCTTGGAAGGTTATCATGATGTTCATAAAAAGGCTGAAGCGTGAACAGATGTTGGAACACTATTTGCAGACAGTGTCAAAATGAGATTGGACCAAGTTTCCTTCAATCTGTTTTAACTAAGCATTTCTTTGACTTGTCATCAGATTGCACATTTCCAGAAGGAGTTAGACGACCTCAAGGCACGGAGTGCGAGAGCCGACTTCAAGGTCGGCACCAACGACGAGATGAAGGAGCTGAGGAAGGAGTCGGAGGACCTCCATATTTTCACCTTGGAGATAAAGGAAACTACGGAGGTACGGCCATGGTTCAGAAATGTTATCCAAATTAAAGAATTCAAAAAGAGAATCTCAATATTTGGGTATTCTTAGGGCGCCTTGACATTAGGCACGATTGTTTTGCACCTTTGCCCTAGCATGATTGCTCCCCTCTCCCCCGCTGGTCTGTTTCCAAATTAGTAATATCGTTCTGCACTCGAGTACGGTATGTTTGTGTTCACACTGATCAAATGAAACGGACTTTGGGGTCAAGTGTACTTTGATCCGGGCCCGGGTCCCTAATGTGAAACCAACATTAATTGAGCTGGCCCTTTAAATAAATAACACGTGGAGTAAGTTTTTAGTTTTAGCTCGTTTTTAACTTGTGATGTTGAAATGTGTACCATAAAACCCACCCTTATATTCTATTGATTGTGTTTCTATTGACTTGTTTAGTAATCTATGAAATATAACAGAGGATGTCTCATTGCCTCTCAAACCTTAAATGAATGAATTTTGTGTATGTAGACTCGTATGTGTGACTTTATTTCACACTGCTGGTACATGTCTTACCTCTTAAGGTATTTTATTCTAAGACTGTATCTCCTCTTTGATTAGGTTTATTCTCATTATAACCAGCCTTACTGGCATTTTCCCGCCGCCCTGGTGGACACTTTGTGTATCGCTTGTGTTTTCTTAAGTTTCATTTTCACCCTCAGTTCAGTTTCATTTACACAAACAGCAGACTACAGTGTGCATGCAGCTCAGTTATCTCCTTAGGTTTAAACCTTGAAATTAAATATGTCCGTAAGTAACATGTCATATATTGTTTGAATGTATTTTTATGAAGGGATATTTCTGTTTATGAAGATTACATTAAGCCTCCAGTTGTGATTAAACACAGAGATCTGTTTTGCTAAATAGCTAACATTGAAGCATTGTGTCATGTTGTATGTGTACTACAGAGTACTAACACTTTCCGGACTTGTTTAGCTGCTGAATAAATGTGTGTAAGAATGTTATACAGCAATGTTACATGTGAATACATGGGGTTACAATTCATAAGGATATAAAAAGTAGTTTAATTCATATTTTCATCTCATGTACTTCATACATTTAACTATTTACAGTTTCATTTCATGTGTGTATGCTTTACATGTGCAGTATATTGACACAATATTTGTGCTGTATTTTCAGTTTTACAGAAACGACCATCACTAAAGCCACTTTGTTCAAGAAAAGTTGGAGTTTTTGCTCGCTATCTGTCTAGCCTTGTTTAGAAACGCAATCGTGAGGACAGAGTAAGGGTTTTAATAACTTGATTATCACATCCTTAATGTTTTTTTAGTCTCTCCATGGGGACATTGGTACTCTGAAGACCACCTTACTGGAGGGCTTCGCCGGGGCAGAAGAAGCAAAGGCTCAGAGTGAGCTGAGCAGAGACAGAAATTACCGACAGCTGCTTTACAAAAAGCCTCTGGACCCCCGCAGTGAGGAGCATCTGAAGGTGAAAAGCAGGGCGGATGATTCGCATTATATTTGCATGAATAGATACCTTTTTGTTTAGCACGTATACTCCTAGCACGATCTTCATGTTTTTCTGAATCTTTTCTTTTTTTTTTCTCCAGGAGATCCGCAGGTTGTACCAGTATGTCATGTTTGCTGTGGAAGATGTCAACGATGTGTTGGATGTGGAATGGGAGAAACACCTGGAGAAGAAGAAAAAGCAGAAGTAAGAACAACTAATTAATTATTTGATACTGAAAAGATTTTGTGTGATCTTTTGTCATGGAATAATTCTCTCTTCTTCTTTTTTTTCCCCCCCTCACAGACACATGGTGGTGCCGGGGCGTGAGGGTCTGTTCACCACACTGGCCAACAACCTGTACATCATCAACCAGCAAAAGAACAGGCTGGACCAGCTGGTTAAGGAACTCACTTCACTGCGTCTTTACAAAAAGACCACCACTCCAACTATAGACCACAGGACTGCTACTGCCAACACAGCAGGGTAGGTGCAGGGACTCATGTAAACCAATCTGAGAAGAAAAGAGAAATACATTTTGTGCTGTTTGACCTCGATCTCTACGAGTCTTTACAGAGTATAAGAAGTCGTAAAACAATTAACCAAAACCCCGATAGCAATACAAATTGTTAAGGTCAGTCACACCTCTTACGGAAGTGGGACATCCACAAGGTGGTTGCTCACCCTGTTACAAAGATAAGTTTGCTAATCTCCTTACAGTATACATGTGTATGAGTGGGTTCATTTTGAGTTCCTTCTGATGGTTTCTTAACATACTTTCCTCTGCCGTCCGTGTGTGAATTGGTGTGAATTTTCCATCTTAAATTATAACATTTCAACCTCCTGTGTTTCCTCATTTAGAATTCATGAAAATGTTTTTATCTAGTTTTTTTAGTTGCTTCTTACCTTGTTTATGGATTGTGGGCTGAGGTTGGAGGTGGGTGTCCTGTTGTTCCTGCTTGATTTCTTTATATGTAAATCACTTTGTGCTACCTGACAGTATGAGAAGTGCTATACAGATCAAGTCTGGTTGATTGATTGTATGAGTCGGTGTGACCTGTAGTGCTTTGAATAGTCAGAAGAGTAGGGAAGTGTTATACAAGCTCAAGTCCATTTAAAGTGACTGAAATCTTGTAGAAACGTTTCAGTGGTGCATGTTTGAAAATGACCAAACTTTGTATTTAAAGTTAACCTTTCCTTTTATTTGAGTCTTAACTTTGTTTTGAATCATTTCAGCTTATTTGTTGTTTTGATAAATGTTTTTAACATTATATTTCATTTAGTGTAGCCACCTTCTTAGGACATTCTTTCTTTTGATGTGTTTCTGTGCACTAAAACAGCTGAACTTCGAGGTGTTTTTGTGTGTGTGTGTGTGTTGTTGTAACATGAACTTGTTTCTGTGTTTTCTGACAGCATGGAAAACGAGCTAGAGAGTTTAAGAGAAGCACTCCTGAAGGCCAAGCTGGACACCACCTCTCCTAAGACCAAACCCATTTCTCCAGGTATCAACATGTGCTTTTTTTTTTTCTTTCAACATATATGATAGAAAAAATATAA
Organism: Labrus bergylta; assembly: GCF_963930695.1. Lineage (NCBI taxonomy): Eukaryota > Metazoa > Chordata > Actinopteri > Labriformes > Labridae > Labrus > Labrus bergylta. The sequence goes on from NC_089211.1 coordinate 21,731,097, forward strand.
TTTTTTCTTAATTTCTACCTACACTAACTAACTCTACACTAAATGTTTCTTCAGCAGTCAAGATTTCACCAGTGAAACAGTCTCAGCTGCGTAACTTCCTCTCAAAGGGTCAGATGCCTCCTGTCCGCTCGACGGCACCAGGTACTCACGTCTGCTCAGATTGAGTTATCAAAGGTCACACTTACAGGAAGTGGAACCTCTGTTATGTTCTCTTTTGTGTTCACTACCAAAACTGTTAATAATAATAATTTGATGATAATTTGTCAGTTTTAATTTCACTCGCTTTTTTAAAAAACTGCAGAAAATTGACTCAAGTTTTCCCGTTTTCTTCATCGACTCTCTTCTAGCCAATCTGTCTCGCTCAGCCTTCCTGTCTCCTAAATACTACGAGGACCTGGACGATGTGAGCTCGACGTCCTCCCTGTCCCAGTCCCTGGAGCCTCACCCGGCTCACCTGGAGCTGGAGGAAGAAGAGGAGCTACAGTCAGAGCCGTTTCCTCTGCCTGTCCTGCCTCTAGCTTTGACCACGCCTCGCCACCCCACAGTCGTCAGGACCCCCTCGATCCAGCCGGGCTTTGGGGCCATACAGTCGACCCCTTTGACCAAACTTCACTCAGTGCAGGGTATGGGCTTTGGCCTCAGCCCTATTGCCAGCCCTAGTGAGTATTGATTTACTTAAGTTTCTTAAAGCGGGTTGTTATTGTCTTGATGAGCTCACCACATCGTCCTTCATCGAGAACTCTCTGCTCAGGACAAAGGGACTAGTGAATGATGATGTGATTTTCAAATGCAGCCTGTGTTTCTTAACTTCTGCTCTCTGTATCGATATTTCAGTTCCATCCAATAAGATCAACCTGAGCGGGGCGGATAGCACTGCTCTCGCCACAAAAACAGTCAAGCACGGAGCCCCACCGACTGAGAGGAACATCCCCGTCACCATCCCCGCCAAGCAGGCGGCTGCTACTGCCGCTCTACAAAGGCAGATGGCCAATCAGAAGCCAGGTGGGAACACATCCAGTGAGAAGAGTTCTTTGTTTACTTTTAAATGGGAATTATTATTAGTGGCAACACTGTGTGCATTGTTTCATATTGTGCTGCTGTTACCGCTGTGGATCACCAGGGGGAGACACAGACTTCAGACTCAGCTCTGTGACCATCAGTCTGAACACTCTTTCACTCAGCTGATAGTTGCAGTTTAATTCACACTAGGCTTGAGATACCATGGAAACGTTGTGTTCATTTATATACTTTTCAACATAAACATTCTGTGTGTGTATGTGTGTGCAGCCATGTTCGTATTGCTCACACAAGTGTTTGTGTGTTTTCAGCTGTCATCAGTGCAACCTTAACAGAGTCCACTTTGAAGACCGTCCCTCAGGTGGTCAACGTCCAGGAGCTCAAGGACAGAGGGCCTCCGCTGGTTTCCAACATCCTCAGGTAAATAATCAGTCTTTTTTTTTTTTTTAAAGTCATTAAGATCATTCAGGTGGGTGACAGTTTCTGCTGTAAAGACATGGATTAATGTTTCTCCCAAACATAACAGTGGAATTAAAGACAGACTGTATATTACCGTAAAATCTGGTGTATAGGACGCACTTTTAATACAACATTTTTAATCTAAAAAGTTGGCTATGGGCAATACCAGCATAAAAAGCTGACAAGAGTGCCGCCACCATCACACACTGCATGCGACCTGAAGTGATTTCAAAATTCACCTCCACTCATTGTGGGTTGCAAACTTTGGTTATACACAGTGACACAGACCAGTCTTGCAGCGCCGCACGTTATTGATATGCGATCAATCACAAAGCCTTTATGTTTTTTGATTTGTTCTGTAATTGCCTGACAGCTCTGTAAAATACACAAATGCAAAACAGTTAAAAAAAAAAATCGAGGCTTGGAGTTTTAAAGTCAGACTAGTAAAATGTCCAAAAGGTTAAAAATTCATTGAAATAGGGGAGCTATAGTCTTCCGATGATCTGGCCTGACTTGAGGAACATTTCACACGAACTGCTCTGATGCTCGCTCGTGTTGCGTGCTGTTAGGACACTGTGTGAGAAATGTTTTATAATGCTCAACCCCAAAATTCAGAAGTTCTTTTGGGTTTGATGGTAACGTTCCTGTGAGAGCTTTACAAGTCAAAAGATGACAGTGGATATCACGTATTTCCCCGAGAGAAAACCAGAACTGTAAACCATATTCCCCACCCACCATTTTTGTAGTTTTAAGGCACTAACTGATGAGACGTTTTAGCTGCAAGTGTCTGAGTCGTAGCAGAGAGATATGCTGTTCAGAATTTACTCAGGACTTAATAATCAAAATATCTTGTTTTTTTGTTTTTTACATTTCACAACGACTTCATTTATTGTAGTTTATTTAGTACTCGTTCATGTGCCTATCCTGTCCTAACATTCAGCAGGTTATGTAATATTAAGGCGTTAAATTATGCCTGCACCGACTTAGATCTATTTCTGATACAGCGAGTAGACATGCCGTCACTACGACTCCTCGAGGGCTCCAGTGTTTGTTTTGAGAGTGTCTCCTCGCTATAGATTTATCAGGTCACTGACTCCACCTAATCTTAGCCCGCGCACACGACAGGCAGAGAGTCAGTGAGAGCGTCTTACATGCCAGCTCGTTTACTCATGCCTGAAATCTCACTTTAATCATTTTAATTTCATCTTCAAATGGTTTGAATTCAATCACGTCCTCATATTCCCTTTTTTGAGGTCATTAGAGAAAGCTATCGTGTTTGATCCTGCCTTATTCATTTGAAAACCACTTTCTTAAAGAGTGAAGCCGACACTCTTTGGCCACTTGGACTGCTCTGCATGCATGCTGTCTAAAGTTTTGTTTTCACCATGTTACCCTCTTAACCTCCCTCACCTCACGTCACCTATTCGACTCTTTATTCGTGATTCACACACCTTCCTCGTTTTTGCCCCCTCCTGTCCTTTGCATCTTACTCTTTCTGCTTCACTGGGCAGCGCTCCACTTTTTGGGCTCTGTATTTCAACACCGCTCTCCTCGGGGCTTTTCCCAAATGAATCCTGCTTACAATAACAAACGAGCAAAGCAAGGCATTGTGCGGGTAAGATGATTATAAGAGCGAGCTTCCCCCCCCCCCCCCCCCCCCCCCCAATGACGCACTAAAACCTCTGTCAAACAAGAATGGATCAGGCCTTTCTTTAGATATTTTGCAAATTAAGAAGCCTTGAATTTTAAAACAGCTTTGCTCTCAAGATCATTTAAGTGCACCCTGGATTCATTTTGAATTTAGAAGCTGATGGGTACAAGTACTCACTGTTGACCCCATTATTCGAGTAACATTTTGTTACTTGTGCACCTGTGCAAGCGCTGCTTTTGGTTACAAAACTTGAACTCATACAACGTTACATGTGTGACCCAGCTTTTTGTTTTCGCCTAACTGAATATACTAGGTCGGAAAATAATTTACGGGATGCAAACATATGATGTATCTCTGGCCACGGCTTCAGCTTCAGTACACACCGAGCCAGATTTCATTAAAAACAACTGTTTTACGGCAGCTACGGCAACTCTCTAGGAACATATTATTAAACCGAAAGCAAAAGCACAACAAATACAGAACTGTCTGCTACACCATGTCAGTCAAGAAAAGTGATGTCTGAAAGTACTTCGACAAAAACGATGAAGTTAATGTGCAGTGCAAGATATGTGGTGTTAAACTTGGGGACCAGAGAAATACTAGTTTGATGCTTAACCACATGCACTTAAAGCACGAAGAGAAAACAGCGGAGACAGAAAACAGGCAGTCTCGCATCACGTCATTTGCTAGCCCTGTTAGCACACGTCGTTGAAGTTGAAATCGCTTTCTGTTGTTGATTATTTATTTATGTTTAAATATTGGATGTTTATGTCATTTTACAGGCGTAAAGTCTACAATTCCGGTCCGGGAGGTCCGTGTCTGACGGACCCTTTTTTTTGTTTACGGTTAAAAAAAATTAATAATAATCCGCGAGTACTCGTTCATTAGGTAATTCGAGTACAGGGATTACTGTAAATTCCCATCCCTAGATGCTAGTTTGTAAAGAGTTGCTATGACGTGTACACCAGCTTGGTTGTTGTTTAATGTTTGTCTTATATTTGTTTTATGTCAGGCTGATATAAAAACACTGAACCCTCTCCCTCCTCTGTTATTTATTTTTATTTTTTCACAGCTCCTCAATTCCAGATCCTGCAGCTCAAGCCTTCACCACAGTTACTTCCAACCAAGCTAAACGAGTGAGTATATCAGCTGTCCCATTCTCAACAGCGCTCAAATTTAACTTCAGCATGTTACGTTCAACCACAGAGGTTTGGCACTTTATAAATAAAACTGTTATATAGCCTGTCAGTGGTGGTCTTACTGCTCTTGATTTAAAATTCAGAGTCCGTCCAGTCCGAGGCAGAGACAAGACAAGACCAATAAAAACCAAGACCGACTTTGAGTGCCTAGAATACCCTAGAAACCCTAGAAACACACATCTGTAGTTATTTTAGGCTTGATCTAATTGTCCGAGGAACACGTTAGTTGGTTAAAGAAATATTTAAATATCAACTTTCTATTGAAGTTGAGGTTTCCAAGCAGCACTGCAGGGTGCACCCATAAATAATCGTCTTCAGTGTAATTTTTTTAACCTAGATAAATCCTCAAAACAAAAACAAAAAATTCAAGTCAGGGTTCTTCTTCTCTTAACTCGACGTGTGAAAACTCACAGACAGATGATAGTTCTGGTGAGAAGATGCACCATTAACGGCATGGCTGAGAAATGTCCCAGCTTCCTCCCATGTCGATGTTACAAGTCACAGCCGGGCGGCAGGGGAACTCCTCGCACAAATCTTCGTCACTGTTCAGGCTCAAGTTCAGCTCGACGGGGGAATGACCCAAACATTTCTCAGATCTCCAAACGCATGCATACAAACACACTCACTGACTTTACCCAGTTTGTTCAAAGAAACCTGCAAAGTGCTTATCTTTAACTCGTAAACATCATTGCTGTAAAGGTTTTTTTTTTCTGTATTATGACTTTAAATCATGAAGCTCTAACAGACCGTTTCTTTGCAGACTCCTGTACAAGGTATCCAGAAGATGACTATGTTTGGTAAGAACGGATCATTATAAACTTAACGTGTGCATAATTGTCTTTTTTTTTTTACTGTTTACATTGTTTTCTTTTCTTACATTTAAACAGCAAACTTTGTTTTGAAATGACACAGACATAAATCAGACGTGACCTGATACCTTTTATACAACTTTTACTGACTGCATGAACTTCTTCGTCTTCCAGGTCAGCCAGCCAAAACAGATGTTTCTGGATCTCCTGCCAGCTCAACAGAGCAAAGCACCGTCAAAGGTTTCCCCTTCGCGTCAGGGTGAGTCCACTTTTGACAATTCAAGTAGCTGCTGAAGTATAAAGAACGACAAAAACATTGTATATTCATGATTATGTTATTTGTTTTTTTTAAAGATTTATTTTTGGGCTTTTTAATGGAGTGATAGGACAGTGGATAGAGTCAGAAATCAGGGAGAGAGAGAGTAGGGAATGACATGTGGAGCCACGGGTGGGATTTGAACCTGGACTGCCCCCTTGGAGGAGCAAAGCCTTCATACATGGGGCGTGCGCATTTACCACTGCGCCACCAGTACCCCGTATTCATTATTATCTTAATGTCAACACAATGTTAAATCATAAAAATAAAATGATCTTGGCTTAAAAGCATTTTTGAACATAAATGTATCATAATCCCTCTTTTGTGTTCTTCTTTAAAGCTGAAAAATTGTGATGAAGATATGATTTGGTTCAATCAGCTTACATTTTCCATCCCGTTATTTATTTGTAGATATTTTGGTCAAGGACTGAACAATACTTTGTTGAAACATCTTAATTGTGATATGGGCATGGGTAGTTAAGCACATCGCAGGACGTGCAATATCAGTAATGTAATCTGAAATTAGACAATTTGTTAATAAAGTTGATCTTCAGACTACAAGTGTTGCTGGAGCATTTTGACCTCTTCAAGCCTTTCGCTCTTCATGCACCTTGCTATTTTGTGAAGTTGTGCCAGACAAACCCCACTCTGCTTCTTCTGTAACCTGAAGCATGTCAAGCTGCCACGAATCGACAATATAACTCTGACATCATCATCATCATCATCAGTGGCCAGCTAACAGAGTCTGTGTCCCCTTTTATGTTGGATGTAGACGTGCAGGCAACACTGCTGCCGTCACTCATACCTGGACAGTATGCTCAATGCAGGCCCCACATACAGCATGGACTGTTTGCATAAAGGATGTGCCAAAACTTGGGGCAACCCTTAGCTAGTTAAAATGGATTTCGTCCTTACGTTGGGATGGGCCTTTGTTTGAAGTTTTACGGTATGTGAGGAGAGAGAGAGGGGAGTGTCATGCTGGATCAGGAGCTGAACCTGTGACCACCAACTGAGCTAAACAAGTGGCCCAAAAGTTTGATTTGTTTGATTTAAATTTTAGTCGCGGTATTCATGAAAAAGCACACCGCACCTATCTGGTATAATTTCTTTCAATATGTAAACTGCAGAAAGAAAAATATTGTTGTGTGCAGCCCTAGTTTGGTCTACATTCATTACATTATCACTGCTCCTGGCACACACTGTTTACTGGCCCTGAAGATGCTCTCGCTGTAGATTCACTGTTACTTACATTTTCTCTTACAGATCTTCTGGCATCAGCTTTTCTGCAGTGCCACAAGGATCTGCGACCTCACAAGGTAAAACACAGCTGCTTGTTTACAGACAGTTGAGGATTCATGCCACAACATGCATCATTTATGTTTTTCAATTTAATGTGTTTTGCAGCGAAGGATACAAATAAATTCGCCTTTGGTGGAAATGGCAAAATTATGTTTGGCCAGACTGCAGAGGAGCCGTTCTCATTCACCCCAAAGTCCACCTCCCCTGCTCTCGGCACTGCGTCACCCACCCTGCCTGCAAATGCACAAGTAGAAAGACCCTCCTCCGCCCTCAGGGTTGATCCACAGCCCCCTAAGATAGCTGGAGGAGAGACTCTGGGCATTTTTTCCGGGCTACGTGTTGGGCCAGGAGAAGAAGCTAAAGATGCATCCATAAAATCTGCTGCTGCTGCGTCGTTTGCATTTGAAACTGGACTTAGTGCAAGTAAAGTAGCAGCACCATTTAGCTTTGGTCCAGTTCTGCAAAAGTCTGCAGAAGATTCCACAGGAGTGGATTTGTCCAAAGGTGCGGCGTCAGGCAGTCTGTTCAAACCCCCTGAATCGACCCCAAAGCCGGCCTTCTCTGTTCCTCCATCTAGCGCAGCCACCTCGGCTTTACCTACGACTTTCAGCAGCCTTCTTGCTACTTCCTCAGAGCCCACAGAGCCACCAAAGGCCACACCACCGCCGCCAGAGCCCACACCTCCACCTGAAAGAGAACCAGATCCTGAACCAGCTATGGAACAAGCAAGTCCGTCAGTATTACTCGGGCCCGCAGCAGATTCCACCACCACAGACTCCGCTGCAGTTACAGCACCAACACCTGCGCCAGCTGCACCCACCACTGAGCCACCCCCCTATATCCCCCCTCCAGCTGAAGTAACCCCTCCACCACCACCATATACATCGACAACAGAGGCCACTCCTGACAGCACTACCACTGTTCCTGCACCCCCTTCGACGGCTTCCCCTTCAGCCGTCCCACAGGCAGCTCCAGCAGTGTTTCAGGTACCCAGTTCTGACAAACCAGGCTCCATTTTTACCCAGCCTGCACCACCAACAACAGACAGCAGTACTGTTGAAGCCACGCCAGTGATCACTACGGTCGCCACTGCAGCCTCTACTTCCACCGCTTCAGTTGTTAGCAGTACATCAACAACTACAGCTAGCACCGGGTTTGGACAACCTGCTGCAGCTCCAGCTTCTTCAGCCCTCGCAGCCCCGGCAGCAACAGGGTTTGGTTCAACTGGCTTTGGCGCAGCGTCAGGAACTGGTTTTAGCAAATTCGGCCAAGTGAGCGGCTTTGGCCAGCCTGCCAGCAGTACAGGAGCCAGCGGCTTTTCTTTTGGCCCAACAGCATTTGGAGCAACTTCTAACAGCGCGACTACCGGAGGGGGTCTTTTTGGTGCCGCAACTGCGAGCAACGCAAGTTCCTTCTCTTCTGACTCAAGCAGCGCCAACACAGCCAGCAGCACCGGCTCAGGACTGTTTGGACAGATCACAGCACCAGCTTTCGGTCAAAGCTCAGGATTTGGACAGGGGACTGTGTTTGGAAGCAACACGACCACATCCTCGTCTTCTGCATTTGGCTTCAGGCAGCCCTCAGGTGAGAAGGATTCTGCACGTAATTGTACTTTTTTTTCTGTTGAGTTATCTCATGAAACATTTGTGTAACTCAATTGTTTTTTTTTTTTGCTCTAGTAGGGTTGTCATGATACCAGAATTTTAGACTTAGATATAATATCGTTACCTGTTTCAATACCACGGAAACATATTCAGAAGGCCAAGGCACCTATAATTTTTTTGTTTTAATCTTGCCGCAATTCCAGGCAACTCCTGCAAACTGTCTAAATTGCACAAATGCATTGGCAACATTCTGTACCAAATGCATTTGTGCTCTTTCTCTTTAGGTCATAATATGTCTGAAGATCTATAGTTTTTTTTGTTTAAGCTTCTGTACTTCTTGATACAATTGATCCTTGAATAACAGTATCATTTTAAAACATGACAGCCTTAAGATACACAATGAAATGAGACATTGTGTGTCTGTCAGTAAGAGTCCAGGCTGAATCTTAAATGCTGTGTTTCACTAGAACCTGCTGCAGCCACTAAATTTGGAAAACCTTATCGACCCAAACACATGAATTACATCACATCAGGATTGTAAGCAAAGAAAAATTGATTTATAAATATATAAATAAAAGAGAAACCTCTGGAATGGGCCTTCTTAAGATAAGACATCTCACCTTAAAGTCACATCCTCAGTTCATCAACTAAATAATGAGATCCTTTCGATTGAAAAGACACCTTCAGGTTTTTTCTTTTCCATAGTGATGAGTCATTAAAACCCCAGTCAGATAGGCTTGATTAGAACTTCAAATTGTATTGTCTAATCAGAACTACACAGCAAGGTTAATTTGGTTGTTTCTAACAATAGGCTTAACATTGACCTGCAACCTCTGAAGTATGTTGTTATGATTTGTCAAACTGGTAAACCTGCTCATAATGTGGAGGTGGAATGTGACACTTCCTTTGGTGTCAAGGCCAGCAGCCTGCAGGGGGGAGGAGATCATGTTGTCTGCAGTATACTTCCAGCTTAAACGAGTGGAGGTGTGGCAGCTTAAGTATAGAGGCTGGCATGGTGGGAGTTGTCCCATTCCCAAAGATTCCCTAAATTCCCAAAGCGGTTTGGGAATGTCTGAGTCTGGGTGGACAGCTGATGTTAAAGTATGAGCTCAGCAGTTAGACGCAGCTCCACGCTTCTGCTTTCTAGGCCTGCACCACATGAGAAAAGTATGCACTGTGCTATAGTAGTGTTTAATATTGTGATAGGGATATGAAGCCTGACAAATAACAGAAATGTTAGTATATACAGTGAAGTGCATTTTAGCTATAACTTTTTTTTAAGGCCCTACCGATATGAGATTTTGTGGGCCGATACTGATGTCGACAGTGGGGAGACAAATAACCTGATACAAATATATCCGCCAAAATCTTTCTATGTTCGTTCTTTAGAGGTAGATAAATATAAATAGACATTTATTGTGTTGATCCCTCAAATGCAGTAATCAAACACTTGTGGAAACGATATGCTGTATAAAGACTCAACTGGACAGTAACATACGTGCATCTCCGCCTGACACTCTGGAGAGTGAAAATCCTTGTTGTAATCCACATAGCGCCCTCTGTTGGTGAAAGCCAGAAAGAGAACTGCTAGTTTAGTACAATGTAATTTAAATGAAAAGCTATTTGACTGGTGAATAAATCTAATAATATCAACGCATATCTGCGATAAAATTGGCCAATACCGATATTCGCTGGATACATTAATATCGGCCAAATTATCGGCCGGCTGATTAATCGGTTAGGCTCTACTTTTTATCTAACACATTACCTGTGTTTGTAACGTGTTTTTCGTCAATCCAAAATAAAGCCCAAAAGTCTTTTTTTTTTTACCACTAAATTGGCACAAAGTAACCTGAGGGTAACTGATAGCTGGCTTAATTTCATCAGACTGCATCATAACGCTATGACAGCCTCGCCATTATATCCAGGCCTCTGTCCATCAGGTAAAATATACACATGCTGAGTGAAGAAGCATCATTTGTTTACATAAAATATTGTTCTTATTTAGTGCAGATAATTTAAATTCAGACTTTTGCCTTGTGTCTATTGCGATAAATTGTTTAGCCCTACTGTCTACAGATTTAAAGGAGGGCACACTTTCAGAAGCTAGCTCGTGCTTTGCATTACACATGGTCAAGAGAAGGAGGTTGTCGGGTGGTGACAGATTTTTTTTCTTTTCTTTTTATCACAGCTTTTGGCACTTCTGCCGCACCTGTGTTTGGCTCACAGCAAAGCAGTGGCAGTGTGTTTGGACAGGTAGGATTCCCTGATTTTATAGATGTATAAAGAAGCCAATCAATATGACTGTCTTTCTTCTGAACACACATTATAACAAAAACAACATTTCTCTAGCCGCAGCAGCCATCCGCTGGTGGAGGTTTGTTTGGTTCAGGTTCAGCCAATACAGCGGGCTCAGCTGGTGGTGGAGGTTTCTTCGGGGGCTTGGGAGGCAAACCGAGCGAAGAAGCTGCAAACAAGAACCCATTTGGCACCGCCGCGGCCCCTGGAGGGTTCGGACAGACGACTCAGCCAGGTAATATGTCGATGGACTTTTCAGTGGTTGCTGCACCTTAGCCATCCTGTTGGAAAAATTTTCGATGTATCCGCTGATTTGTCCTCTAGGACCCAACAGTCTGTTTGGCAGCAGCGGTGCAAAGAGCTTTGGGTTTGGACAGGCCGCCTTTGGTGAGCAGAAACCCAGTGGGACCTTCAGCACTGGTACAGCGAGTGTGGCATCGCAGGGATTTGGCTCCTTCGCTTCTCCGGCAAAAGCAGGTATAGCTGGCTTCAACTTGTTCTTGATTCTAAAAAGTTCTGACTGTCTTTGCGCGAGAGAAAAGCGTGTTTATAAATGTATTTGTAAAATCACTTACATCTTGCCTTATAAATCAGGTGTATGCCCTGACCAAGTGGACATGCATCCATACATTTTATTTATTCAATTTTCATGTGATATCAGGCAATTTGCTAAATGGTATTTATTTAAACATCTTAATTAATCCCTGAGGATAATTCTCTTACAATCTGTAAGTGAGAGACATGCTTCTCACACACATGCACAAACAGGACATGTGGACAAGCCCGAGTTGAGAGATGTCAGAGTTGTCAGGGGTTTGTTGCCAGACCAACTACCATATTGTGGTACTCACTGGAACTTCAACCGGCAATCCTCCGGTTCCCAACCCAAGTCCCTACAGACCTGAACTACTGCTGCCCCAATATGGACTTGTATAGCGCTATTTGTAATCTTCTAGACTGCTCAAAATGATTCTAAACTACTCGTCACATTGACGTAGCTCAAAAATCAGGGTCATGATAACTTGATTGTGATTATTAAAAAAAAATGAGTCACTAATTTCACAACATCTGGATCACGTGTTTATCAAACCTTAACACTCTGATCCAAACACGTACCACCTCTGACACAGTGCCTATGGACAGGACGAGCGCAGCACAGCACTCAGCACAGTAATCGTTTAATCTCAATTATCTTGTTTCCATGATCGTAAGAAGCAAAAGTTGAAACTGGATTAAGTGCTCAGGGCTTCATTCACCCGCTCGCACCACATTCACACGCCGACGGTTACGTTAAGCGCCCAGCTGCTCGTTATTCCATTCACACGCATACCGACGCTCCTTGTGGCGTATTTGCTGCGTTCTGTGCAACTAAACATCTACAAAAAGTCCATCCCCAGCTTCCACTTTTTGAAAGGAGGGCTACTTAATAAGATACTCTGATCCACTTCATGAAAGTGCCACTTGTTTGTGCGTTGTGTAGACATTTTCCAGACCACACTTTCTTCTTACGCTGCCTAAGGGCGCAGTATTCATTCTATTATCAATAGAATGAATCCTAGCATTGTAAATAGAGCTGTTGTTAGAGATGATTTCCACGCTTGTAATAGCAATGTATGATCTTCTCTGGCTTCAGCAGGGCTTTGGTGTAAAGCTGCGTGAGGCCCCGTGATAGTGAGAGGGCTGCAGGTCACCTATACATAATCCCATTTTGCACAGCAGGCGACTCCTGACATTGCTTTCTCCTTTATCGTCTCAGTTACAAGCGAGCGCCCTTATCGCGTCAGCCCAGCAGAGCACAGAGTGATGAAGTCATGCTCCAGTGTTACCTGCTCCAATACCGCTGATGCAACGTTACCTCTGAGCTGTGCTAAGTCACAGTGCAATGAGTCAAAGATGTGATGTATTTATTTCACAGTCAGGTGCACATACAGTGCAGTACACATACAGCCTGAGGGAATGATTTTCATATACATTATTTCAAGACCTAAAAATTTAAAGCCCCTTTGAGGAGTTTTTAACTGGTCATGAAATTAATACTGATGCCTCTTTATGACCTACAAAGAGACTGAAAGAGACCCTCAGATTAAACATTGACTATTTCTATATTGTTCTTTTTAATGCCTGTAACTGCTTGCCGCGGGGGTAGGTGTCACATGGAGTGAATTACAACAGGCTGCAGGGACATTACTTTTTACATTACATTATACACAGAACTGTCAAAATAAAGCAGGATGCATTTTTTTTTTTAAATTAATTCAAAGGACACAATCAACAGAGATAAGAGATACAGCTTTGTCCACAGGCGGGCGCCTAATATTCCTCCCAGGAGCTTTAAAGAATCCAGCTTGGATAATTGCTATTTAATAAAGCTACACTGCTACGGGCAAAAGTTGTGAGAACACACTTTTTTTTTTTGTTAAATTGTTTAAGATCCAGTCTTACCACCATCTCTGGCTTTTTATATCTTGAGGTATCTCTCCATTAATGTAATTTCCCCTCACGGGCTTAATAAAGTATATCTTCTAATCATGCAGCTCCATGCATGGTGAGAAAAAACAGGAGGAACACAATGTGTCACTCAGTGTGGGCTGAGCCTGAGTAAACAGCATTATGATTTAATTTAATGAATCAGTTCATTGACTCATTAAATCTTGAATGTTGGAACATTTTAAGAAACAAACATGAACTCATCCATCTTGATATTCTACAAAACATTCTAAATGCATGATTATATACCACCTGTTTCATTTTAGCTTTACTCTAATCAATAAAAGTTCATCTTATTGCAGCGTGAGTGAGCAGTTTAGTCCAGTAACCTCTGAAAAGCTCTGTTAGAACATTTATTTTAGTAATTGTCTGGAAAATGAACTTCTTCACACCAGATCATTTTGTTTTCAAGGTCTTATTTTAGCTTTTTGCTCTTTTTTTTTTTTTTTTTTCCTCCACAGTTTTTGCATTTCTAGCTATAAGTCGTTGTAGTAGTAACCATCCAAACTATCTCTTAGCCCCTCTGGTGCATCAGCAGGCCTCGGCTCACTATAGCACCATCACTGGCCCACACACACACACACCAAACAGAGTATAATCTTTTTACATTAGCTCAATCAATTATTTATTGGGGCATGCTGGTAGCCAGGCTGTAATTTCAGACCAGCCTTTCTCCCCTGCGACTCCTGCAGCTGAGGCTTTGAGTTGGTGTGAAGTATCTCCATCCTGTCATTGTGCTGTCGGCGTGTTGTTAAAAAACATGGGGTGGTCATGTTGATGAAGGAGTCAAATAAACAATGGGGTAAAAAGCCATCCACAGAAGAAGTTCAATATCACACTCAGGAACACAGAGAATCAATGCTGAAGGACCATGTGACTCCCTGAAATGTTCTGCTGCTTTGCAAACTATTAAAGCCCCTCTCTTCTCTTTCCCGTCTTCAGGTGGATTTGGGAGTGCTCCAGTGTTTGGGAGCCCCCCGGCCTTCGGCAGCTCCCCTGCGTTTGGTGGCGGCGCTGCATTTGGAGCGAGCCCCTCCTTCAGCAACAACATGGGCTCCTCCGCCGGTAAAGTGTTCGGAGAGGGAACAGCTGCTTCCAGCATGGGAGGATTTGGGTAAGAAATTGAAATTGTTCCATGAAATGTAAAAAAAAAAAAAGATGTGTTGGGTAGTTTATTTTTGGGTGTTACATTGTTGGAGTGAGAAAACAGCAGAGAATGTCACCAGGCTTTTTTTGTTGCACACAGAGGAGGCAGCGGAGCAGCAGGGTTTTTGCCTGCAGCGCGGGGAAGAGCGCTTTATTTTCACGACCCGAACATCTGGGTCCGCTTTAACTCGATGCACAATCACAGAAGCATAACGCATGAACTAGTGAAGGGAAGCATGCACGATCATTGTGAAACAGTCTATTAACATGGTGATGACAGGATGAAATTAAACAAATGGAGCGAGTTTTGAAAGCACCGTTCATTTAAACCTCGTCTGAATACCAAGGGACGCTTTCATGCTGTTTAATACACTTGTTATAAATCTGGGGGAAAAAAATGTATGGGATATGTGGAAGTGTCCGCTTGAGGCTGGCTGCAAAAACACCAGAAGTCACATACACACCATTTAAAAAAAAAAAAAAAACATTTTTTTAGAGTAGAAATTAAAATGTTTACGGCCTGGTTAATAAAACAAAATAGATCTGATTAGCTCATGTCTCCATTGGCACACTCTGTACACTAACAGGGGTGAATTTAAAAAAAAAAAACTCATCCGATTTCTTTTATGAAGGATAAGCATTATTCACAATAAAGCACGTAGCTGACCTGATTGACAGGCGGGCGCAGTGTAACGGTTCGTCAAGAAGCTTAAAACCCGCCTCAGCTCCAGCTCTCAGCCTGTCGTTTGGTTGTCTGAAAGTTAGAGTGAGACAGCAGTTCCAGCATGGCGACTGCCATCGATGGGACTCCAAAGCCCCCTGCAGTATGTGACGTCACTCAAGCGTCGTCCATTTTTATGTCCAGTCTTTGGTTTTAAGTGCATTGAGCTTCTCAGCGTAGGGCCTTTTTTTTGGGTGAAACAAATTGGTTTCACTATTTATATCGTTCTGCAGTCTCTTGCAATGTTTGCCTTCTTTATTAGTCTTGTCTTTGATGTGCTCACCCTGAGTCACTGCAAAATCTTTACTCACTTCGTCCATGTCTGTACGCCTCTCTTCTTCATGTACTTCTTCAGCTGAACCGTGTGTGTGTTTTGGACTTTTTGTGCCTTTAATGGAGAGATAGGACAGTGGATAGAGTCGGAAATCAGGAAGAGAGAGAGAGTGGGGAATGACATGCGGGAAAGGAGCCATAGGTTGGATTTGAACCACTGCGCCGCCAGCTCCCCCCCATGCACACATGTTGCATTGCATTGAGTCTACAACCATGGACTCCTGTGCAGGACTAGATTACCTTCTCAGATAATCTCACTGCTGCCTGCAGATTAAACTGGCCGACTCTCGCTCTGTTTTGCTCATTCTCCCCTTTCTCTCCAATGGGAGTCAGTGGCCGTTGGTACTGCAGAGGGGATTACCGCATAAAGCCCCATTTCTCAATCCTCACATACACACCAACCCACACACACAGACACACACCATCTGACACCTTCTGCCCTCATGGCATGTTTGCTTGGTGGAAGCTTAACAAAAAATATACCACATATTTCTCTTTCTTGTCACTCTTATTTCTTTTTGTTCAAAAATGATAGATCTTGCTCAAAGCAGGGCTGTTGAAGTTTTTTTTTTTTAGCGGTTGTAGTTCCTTTACCTTTCTCTGTTACTGCAATACAACAATATAACATCCTCTCTCTCTCTCTCTCTCTCTCTCTCTGCCTCTGCTTTCAGGTTTGCCTCGCCTCCCAGCGCCCCATCCTTCGGTGCTCTAGCCAATCAGAACCCGCCGTCGTTCGGGGGCCTGGCACAGCAAGGCTCTGGGTTTGGAACTCAGCCCAGCAGCTTCTCAGGCTTTGGACAACAGCCACAGGCAGGAGGTGAGACTACTGCTTCAGTTGCCCCCTATTTTTTTATTTTTTTATCTCCCAATGTCCACTTGCTCACTAGCTCTGCGTTAAGAATTGCAAGCAGCACAGTTTTACACCAGGTGAAGATAAACAAAAAAAATCCGCTCATGTTTTTTGGTAACAGCCTGTTAGCTTGGAAGAACATCCAGACTGCATCCAGACATCTGCATCTAGGTAGATTATTTCTATCAGTGTCACATCTTCACTGATGCCATTTTGCAGATGTGTTGTGCATTGATGGGTTGGAGTTTGCATGCATGATCCTAATAAGTCTGCAGATCATGGCTAGTGTATTTGACATGGTTTACAGACAGCAACTTTCAACCCATAATGCACTGCTTTATGGTTCACTGCCTTCATTTGATTCAAATCGTGTTATCACCGACGGTGTACTGAACTCTGGTGCACATAAGAGCAAATCCAGACTCCTATTTTCAAGTGCTGCACGACGGGATGCCATTCTTCCACCGTTCTGTAGTTTACATTGAATCATATACAGCAGTAGCCACTTACAGGAACTACAGCCCCAACTAGTGGCGGGAGGTTACTGTACACAACATTTGACAGTGTTTGGTGCGCTTGACAAAATGCAGTTTGAAAGCAAACCGAACCAAATGAAATATGCAACGATGTCACAACTTTCACCCTTGAATAGAGTCCACCCAACTTAATTTGTGAAAGTGACCCCTAAGTCACCCAATTAATTACCTTTTCTTCTTATTTCTGCAGGATTCTCTGGAGGCACATTTGGGTCTGCAAACCAGTAAGAGTGCTCAACATATTTACTTTCAACAGATGTCTCTTGTGTGTGTGAACTAATGAGTAGACGGACCCACACTTCTCCCCGGCAGCGGTGTGTTTTGCCTGTGCTGCTTGAACTCTGCTGCTGAAGCTCACATCTCCTTTTCCACAAAACGGCTCCCCATAGAACATGCTCAGATTTAAAAAAAAAAAAAAAAAAAAACAGCTCATCTGCCCTCATTTATTTCCCTTTCTGAGCTTTATTTTTCTGCTTCACTTTATTAGAGAACTTCTCTCTGTTTGGTGCCTTTAACCTTGAGTAAAAAAAACACAAAAAAAACACATGAATAATAATAAAAAAAAACACTGAGAAGTGCTGCTGTTGCTACATCATTCTGATCCCCTTGTGGAGAGTCCCTATCCCTGAAACTGGTGCTGCATGATTGAATGCTCTAGTAGCGCTTTCCTTACTAATTGCCCTCTTGCGATCAGATTTTCATTCCCATCCTACTTTCTCTCCCTTTCTGTCTCATCCCTCATTTCTTCTTCCTCCTATCTCATGCTTCCTCTCCCTTCGGTTTGCTGCTGCGTGTCACATGGCAGCCAGTGTGTACCCCGGGGTGTGTTCCAGAGGAATGCACTCTGAAGTGTTCAGGAGTGTGTGGGGGGACGAGGCTCAGACCATCAGACACATTCACATACTGCTCCTTCTTAACCATTCTTGTTTTTTTTTTAGTTGAATCTTTTGGGTCTCTTTTTTTTCTATACAGTACGTTCAGCTTTGTCATCATTGTGTTTCTTTGCTGTCCTAAACACATTTTATATACTGCATCAACATTAAAATAGAACAGTCACTTACTTTCATGCAAATATGCAAAACAATCATTTAGCATATTGCTGTTGTACATCAATCAAATGGTCCAGCACATCCAAAACCACAAACAAGAAAATACAACAAAACATAATATAACACCGTGTCCTAACAGCATGTGAGCGTTAGATATCGAGTCGTATCAAGCCGTATCGGACCCTCGCGATCCTCACAGCATCCTTTAAATATTTACTTCTGTGCTTTGTGAATGTCAGATTGTCCTTGCAAACAGTATGACAGCTGGTGCTTTTATTTTGAAGGTGGACAAACAAAAGTGTGGTGGTTTGTATTTACAAGCTATTGACTCAAATCACAACACTCAGAGGCTCGTTAATAGATGGCACACAGTGAGCCGTGTAAAGTTTTTTTGGATTGATGGTAGAAATGGAGCGTCTGTGTTAATACGTCACGTCGCACTGCTTCACGTCGCACTGCTTCACGTCGCACTGCTTCACACTGCGTTACTCGTTGGCTGTTTGTTCACTCATAGGAAACAATGGAATCGAGCTGATTTGGTCGTTGACGCTCGCTTGAGTCGAATGCTGTTAAGACACTGTGTGAGTTAAGGTTAAACCACAAACTCAACATACTGAGTGTTTAACTGATTTATCATCTTCAAACTCCAACATATTTACTAAACACATTCTAAATCATATTACTGTTAGAGCCTGACCGATATGAGATTTTTAGGGCCGATACCGATATTGGGGAGGGGGAAAAAAATCCTATCGATGATATATCGGCCGATATCTTTCTTTGATTTATGAACTCTATAGAGATAAATTATTATTATTCCCTCAAATGCGGTTATTAAACACTTGTAGAAAATATGTATAATGAAGACAA
The DNA here is from genome assembly GCF_963930695.1 of Labrus bergylta. Taxonomy (NCBI): domain Eukaryota; kingdom Metazoa; phylum Chordata; class Actinopteri; order Labriformes; family Labridae; genus Labrus; species Labrus bergylta. Next base: position 21,749,741 of record NC_089211.1, read on the forward strand.
CATGATCAGTGAACTGGAAAGTAACTGAGCATGTACGTTTGTCACCGCTTGACACTCAAGTACAAGAATACAATGACACTCAAGTGAAATGCTAGTTGACTAGTAAACAAGTCTAGTAATATCGGCATATATCTGCGAAAAAATAGCCGGTACCAATAGTCACTGGATAAGCTAATTTCGGCCGATAGTATCGGCTGGGCTCTAATTACTATATCTTTATCTTGATATTTGAGACGACACAAGACACACAAAACCCCTCAATATCTGTTTGTTTATGTCTATGTGTGTTTATTCCTTTAAATCTACTAGTATTCCCTCACTCACACCCTTTAAAATAAGACAAACCTTAATATTCATATCCACTATAATATAAAGAATGTCAATTACATCACATTACATAAAATAGGGAACTGTAATTCTAATAGTTCTAACAATAATAACCACATCACTTTATCAATAATCTCTCCCTCTCTTCTTTGTCTGTCATCTCTTCTTCCAGATCAGCTCAGCAAACATTTGCCAGTTGGAGAAGCTAGTTTTATTAAACCTCCCTGAGCTAGACGTCACTGCTACAGTGCTTTCTGCAATCAAGCTCTTTGTGTCACACAGCTGTTGTAGGGAAGGGGGGGGGGGGTGTCCAACAGGGGCTATAAAGTGGTCAATAAAGTGAATTAGCGGGAAGATTATCATCTTCCTTGAAGAAAAACTTTTGTTACACACTTGTTAATTTGGGAGTTTTATCCTGTTTTATTTAGCATACAGAGAATCAAGTATAAACTTCCATGCAAGCAGTTTGATGTGAGGTATTAAAGAATTCTACAGTGTTTGAAAAACACAAAAACTGATAATATCTTTATATCCCGCACATTGTTAAAAAATAACCAAGTTACTTCATTTTTAACATTCATTTGGGTTTCTTTTTTTTGTTCTGCATTTTGAATTATCTTTTGGTTTTGGACTTTGAAGCACAGGAATAAACTTCTCAAACTATACTTTTGAATATTCCACTGTTTTCCTACATTATATGAAATGTTCTCTAAGTCAGTCATAATGTTATCTGTCAGTAAAGTCTTGAATGAATAAAGAATATACCAGATTAAGACAAACCAACAATCAACATTAAATCTGTCAGAAAAGTTTTATTTTCCATTTCAAATTATTTTTGCAAAAATACTCCAGTCTGACGTGTATTTTTACAATAAAAAAAAAGTGGAAATAAATGAAAAATGTCAAAGAAATGATTTGTCTTCTAAACATTTTATTCATAAATGCATCCCACTCGGGACTCTTTGACGATGGTAATTATTAGATAAGAGTAATGAGAAGAGAATCTAACATTATTGCTTGATCATAATTCAACTTACCTGCTAACATTTACTGGAAATGTCCTTAAAGGAAGAATGTGCTTGACTTCACTTTTCGATCCAGTAGATGTCGCCCTTGAGCACCAGCATGAAACTAAAACAAACGGCTGTTTGGCCAAAACCTCCGCCATACTGATGCCTCCGCTCTCCTCCAGAGACACCCCTCCAACGTTCACACCAAGGAGTCGAGCGCAAGCGGCGGACTTGTTGTGTTAGCAGGCTAATGTTAGCGCTCTTTAGTTGACACATAGCTTCATATTGAACAAAAATTGACACCGAATGACCGTGATCTAAAAACTCTTAAGCTACATCCAAATTAGCAGTGAGTATGTTTTTCTTCTTTCCTTTAGTCCTTGACTTAAAGGCTTTATATGCGATTTTTTGATCCAGCAGATGTCGCCCTTGATCACCAGCATGAAACCAAAACAACTTGCGCTGCATTGTTGTGTTAGCATGCTAATGCTAGTGATCTTTATCATGCTGGTATCTTCACACTGCATGTAAATTTACCTGAAATGAGCGTGATCTAGAAACACAGTTAAGCAGTGAGTACAGTATGTTATTCTTCTTTTCGCTAGTCCCTCAATTAAACAACTTTTATACGTGAGGGGAGGAGTCAGCCGGCCGTCCAGGCGATGTAAACAAACTGAAGATAGGACTCGGAAAGCATCACAGACAGTGGGACTCGGGTGTTACACCCATTGTAGACAGTCATGACTCACAGAGTTATTTTCAGAGGATATACTTGATTTATATTATATTTAAGTGTGAAAAATCACAAATAAAGCCTTAAAACAGCTTTATACACAAGCCGGATATTGGCCGTCCTGTCCTTATGAACTTGATGTAAACACGGCTCCGACAACAACACAGCCAGCAGGACTTGTGCTTCTCACTCAAACCAATCAGTTCTGGGGACTTTTTGAAGAGGAACTATCCGCTAGAGAGTTCACTGAGAACTACACATCATGGGTACTTTTTTGTCTGTCTACGTTCCCACCGCCATGGTACCTACTCTGAAGCAGGAGCTTAAAAGGTTCCTCTAAACGAGGTTCTAGGAACTAAAATAGTAGTAGTTCCTGCGTTGGGGAATGGATAGAAAAAGGAGGAGGGTTCATAGAACTATGAAGAAGTTCATGCGGTCCGAAAACGACTATTGTAGACAGTCATGACACAGAAAGACCTTTACATAGATATACTTGATTTCTGCTATTTTTATTTGTAAAATATTGCACATTCTTCCTTTTAAGGTTTAATCTTTTTTTATTTTTACTCAACTTAACGTATCATAGCACATTGATAAAAACAGGGCATGATTTTTTTTTAAATACAGGGAAATCTAATCTGAATATAAACCAGATCAACTGAACACAGTTTAATTCGAGGTGGCGTTAAGAGTAACATGGCAGCATGCCTCCGGCCATGTTAAGATGGTTCACTAATTAATGCTAAATCCTCCTTGATATGCAGCTCATTCCTCCATCTTCAGTAAAGAATTCATTGACTCGCATGCAGAGCTATGTCGGCCTGTGGGAGAATGCTGATGGGGATCTTCAGCCCGTATAGGAGCCTTGCTGCTGTGGCATTCGGCCGCCATCAACAGAATTTTCTTTCCCGGCTCGTGGATGTGGAGCATGTCACTGTCACTCTGTCCACCCTTATCTGGCGTCTCTCGGCAGGCGGGGATGGCAGAGGTCCGGGTCACTCTGAAGTGGCACGGGAATGTCAGGGTCATAAAATGTGACCTCAACCACCCACCTGCTCAAACGGTCAAACCCACATTCCCAAATAGTTCTTAGCAGATTAAATCAGTTGCAACATTTGCTCTATTGGCGATAATTCAGTTTAAATGTGTATTAGATTCTGTCTTTTGGATCTACCTTTAACTTTTCTCCTATCCTGAAAGAAAATCCGGATTTCTATCCTGATTTCGATTTCAATACATAGACATGATGATTGGCCGATACCGTGTACCTCTCTAATATCGATACTGTTATTGGTGTAGATATTAGTATTAAAGACAGAAATAATACAGTTACCAGTATAGGTATCCATATCAATGTCTGATATTGATACTGTTGAATATTCATATTAGCATTGAAGTCCGATACAATTCCATTATTGATATAGGTATCAATTGGAGATGCACCGATTGGGAATATCAGGGCCGATATAGAAACCGATGTTTGAAATAACGATTTCGTCGATTGCCGATGTTAGACTTCTTTTGGTGTAAGACTCCTACCAAGAGGGCCACCAATTTTTTTCTCTTATGTTTGACAATGAAAACAAGTCAGCGTTTGTTCAACATGTGACTTCATCTGCCTAAAATCAACCTCTTCTCTGAATCAGTAGGTTTGAAGTGTACTAGATGGCAGCATTATATCGATCTGTAGGACGAGTCGGTGCATCCATGGAATCAATAGCATTGGCTAGAACAGATACCGTTATATCGGCATGGTGACCAGTATAAAGGCAGATACCGATACTGTTATCGGCATAGGTATCAGGATCAAAGAACAGTACTATTGTCTTTTCTGGTAGCAGAATCAGAGGCTGATAAAATAGTTTCAGTATTAAAACAACTCAACTTTAAAGCAACATTATCTTTTGGGGCATTTCACTTATTGGTCGAAGGTTTATAATGAGCAGTTTCATACCCTTTATCTCAACCACAATCAGAGCTATTTGATATCCGGGTAAGGATGCCACACATTGACAGACTACAGAGGCACACGGGCGGTTACGAGCCCAAGGTCTGTAATGCTGTGAGCTTAAGCCGATAAGCCTTAGAGATTTCAGCACCCGCTCTATAACTGGACTTTATGAAAGAATTAAAGCACAATAAAAAAAAACATTTATGTCCCCTTTTATTTCCCAAATATAAATGAAATATTCAAAGTTGACAGTAATTCTATTCTTAGGGATTAAAGTACAACAAAAAAAGTCTTCTGAACACTGTGGACGATGGCAGCTGTCTTCATGTAGTCCAGATAAAAATAGCTCGACCACCCCTCCCCCCTAACCCCCACACTTATTCTGTTTTTTTCTTCCCCCCCCCCCCCCCTAGCACCCTCCCCCACCCTCCAAGTTAGTGATGATTAGCGGTGTCTGAGCACATCATGTATTGCTCTGCTGACATATTCATCACGTCTACATATGCCCCCTGCACTCCCCAGGGTGTGCATCGTATGGGTCTTCAGGCATTGGTCGCTCTAATATCCCCCATACTGAGGATGTTGTATCAGTCAGATTGTTTAGTTAACAAATGTTGTGTTGAATATGTGTTACCCTGTGTGTTTCTCAGCTGCAGCTCTTCTGAGAGAGCATGCTACATTTTTCCCTAATGGGTAATTTTGCCTGCACAGATAATCCAAATCCAATAATCCTCTAACAGACGGGGGACACCTCACCCTCTGTTTCTCTTCACTCTCCACATTGTGCTGACTTGGTGGTGCACTGCGGATCACTTTTTTTCTAAGGCTTAACCCCTATTTGCAGGACCATGCCTCACAACTAGCAAGTAAATGCACTATTATGAAGAGATTGGAATACTTAAGGGTGATTTCTTAAAAAGTGTATTATACAAGAAAATAGTTGGAAAGATAATTAGGGAGGGGAAAGGAGACATATGCCTGTGTTTTTGGTTATTGGCTTTTGCACAGTTGAGTTCTTTCTCTGCAGAGCAACAAAACAGGACCGCTTGACTTTAATTTAAGTTCAATACAAGTTTTTAAACCATGCTTACATGCTTCCATTAGGGATGCCATTGTTGGTCTGACATTGCAATAACGTTTGGTGCAAATATTCATGATAAAGAGAAGATATCCAGACTCTGAAGCTGTTTTCACACATGCACTCAAAAAAATTCAAGAAAATAGCCGGACAGTCTTCAACTTGTAATCTAACTGAGTTGCTGATGTCCATTATAGCGTGAAGTTTTTACTGTCAGATGGGGAGATTTGGGGGGGGGGGGGGTCTCATGTGGCAGGACATGATGAAAAAAAGGTGCTCTGGAAATCCACGATGGCAGACAAGGCGACAGTCTGTCACCATAACAGTTTTTGCCTTCATATTAATGCTACTTATTGGACATATTGACATTATCACCCAGCAAGTGTAAGAAAACATAGTGCTGAGCAGAAAAGAGTAAGAAGCGACTTCATTATGTGCACACACGAACATCAACAACATCCCACAATAATCAGGTAATCCAAATGTCACCATAGCCCCTTACTGGCTCAGGTGAATTTTCCTGAATACTTCCTGCTATGTTCACACATCGGCTCACCCCGACGTCACTCTGAAGTTTTACTAGGGGGCAGACTGGAAAAAAAATTGGGACGAAATCGGGATGAAAATTTCTGCAGACACATGTTGCTCACCCTCAAAGTTTTGTACATGTGTGAAAGCACTATTAAGGATTTTGCCATCTGGGACTTCTTTGATATGTAGGTGAAGGTTTTCACGTCTTGTCGAATACCTCTGGGGACTGCCATAAAATTTTATAAACATTCACGTCTCCCAGAGGATGTATCGTTATGACGTTGGTGAACCCCTACGTTTTTCTTGCTTAGCCCAAAGGTTGACATTTTGGGATTTTAAACTAGTTGTAAAAGAAACAAGTCTCTAGATTGCTATGAAACCCCCCCCCCCCCCCCCCCCTTAGTATGAGTATGCATGTCTTTTTTTTGAGCACCATCATCAGATTGAAATGTCACTTAAGATGCATCAGCAACTTTTCGTGTGCTAAAACTAGCTCAGAGCAGCTAAGTATCAGCAGAACAGCCTTGACATTGCGAGTAGATATCACGCTAATTTTAGCATTTAGCCCATCACTGAGCTCCTAGCATGACTGTAGGCTTTTTAATCTTGTTTAACGTCTCTCTTTTTGGACAGTTTTGAACTTTTCCCGCTTATCATTCCGCTCCATAAATCTCCTGTTAATTCTTGGCTCAGTCCACACATAATGAAGGTAGCTGGATACACCCATTTCCAAGTTTTTGGTTTGGCTGACATATTTTTTTCTGAGATATAAATAGCTAGTGTGGATCAAATCTTTTTTAATTGTGTGCCACTCATCACCTTCAGCTATGTTTGTCCCATTTTTAGCTGCTGTCAAACGTTCCTGCAGATACGGGCAGTATTAAGTTGCAGAACATAAGAGCATGATCACTTTGTATGCCAGTATTTATGCTCAAATGCTAAGCACAGCTTTGAGCAGTGCAGTGGCACTGACGTGAGCATAATGCATGATAGATAACACCCAAAGCCACTGTACCAGTAAGTCCATCCAAACCTCGCAACCTTTAATTATCCACCTGCCTCTCTGCCTCCTCTTCCTTTAACTCACTCTCTGGGATTATACAGTTCAGTGTCATTACTTATCCTGATACTTCAAAGGAGCTTTATTCTGAAGGGCTTTAATTTCAAACTCCATTTAGTCTCAACATTTTTACAGGAAGACTCCTGCATAAGGTGTCAACACTCTTCTTCATTAACATGTGACACGACATGAACAGGTTGCATGCGACATCAATTTCAACACTGACTTGGCATGTGAATGGATTATGCAGAATGGGCTTAAAGTCTTATCTAATAGACTTGATCGTGGATGTCAGGCATTGTCACAGATGTCAAGAGGGGAAGCTTTTAGCATCAGTAGAGTGGCAGTGTTGCTGACTTTCAGGAAGAATGTTTTCCCAAACAGCTTACTCATGGCCTCATGGCAATAGTAAAATGTGAACTCACTCCAAAAGGTAAGATGCAGGACTGTGTTTAAAATGAATAGAATAAAATAAATAGCAACCCAAGGCACATTGTGGGATATGTGTAATATTTAAAAGCCTTACTTTTTATATGTTTTTGCCATGTTTATGAAAGACCCTGCCAAATAAAGTAAGCCAAATCCTACTGTAGGCTTTGGGTTTTACCCATACCCATGTGATGATCCCTGAAATATACGAAACGATATGAATGCAGAATTAACCCATTTAATGAGCTCTAGAATTATAGGAGCCAATATGAAAGGATAAAAATATAAAAAAAATACCCATTCTTTATTTCTTTATTTTTCAAACGATTAAAAAAATAGATGAAAATGATTAAACAAATGGAAAAAAAAATCTGTATAAAATAAAAAAGGCAATTTCAATATAATTCACATTTGACTCGTTCGAAAAGGGATAGGAAGAAGCCTAGGCTTGTCAAGTCCTACCCCCATTCTTCACCATTAACAAATGCAAAATCCAATAAAATAAACTACACGGACAATACAAAAAAATACTCCAATCGAGCTATTAAGATAAACAGAACAAAACAAAAACAAAAAATACCCATTCAATGAGTCCCTAAAAGATTAGATAGGATACCATAGGATTCTAATTCATGCATTGAGCCCACAAACGTGTTGTTCTCAGGGGAAAAAACTGCTTTGACAGTGGTAAAAATAAAACCAAAAAACCAAAAGCAATCCACAACAGCCCAACAAAACTTTAAGAATGACTTTCACATGGAACATTTCACATTACCCATATCTTACATGTTCCAAATAATAAAGAAAATGAAGCTATTGCATAACCCTCACAGTCCCTTTAGGAAAAGAATATTGGACATTTTGGTTGAGATTTCCACAAGTTAGTTTGTAAATCAGTTTGAGTTTCCACTATATCATCTGCAGTCATTCAGTAAGAGTTTATAAGAGTTTACAGTAAGAGCAGAGCACAGTGACGCTCCAAGTATCCAAAGAATAATCCCCTGTGTGTGATATCTACAAAAGCTAAGCAGCTCTTGTACTCCATATCCAAACTTCCTTCAATGAAAACTCAACACTACTACAGTACCAAGGCAAAAACGACATGTTTTAGTTTAAATATCTGATTAAATACTGATAATTCCTCATCCTTAAATTCATTTCCCATGTTTAAATGTTAACATTGGGGAACGGTGAAAATGAGACACCACCAGGAGCAGGAAAATAGCTTCCATTTGGGAGTGTGTTGTCTGCCCATGTAATTGATCCATCCATTATAGCTTATAAATATATGATGACATCATAGCATCTGTCTTTTATTGCAGACAAGCTGTTTGTACCACTGATGTGGGAAAAAGCCACAAAAAGCTGTTTTTCTTTAAAAGGTGAACAAGCTGAAAACACAGCTGGCCTCTCAACATCACCTCTAAATGTCCCACTCAGGTGAGCATTCCTTGTTTCCACAGCACTGAACACGTGTGAGCTTTCAGTGTCTGTCACGGACAACCACAAGGTTGTATCATGGTAGACAGCAGTGACCCAGGAGGTTCTTATGCAGCCTCTTAAAGTTTTTATAAAATCAGTTGTTTTGATGGAATTTCTGATTTTCGGTTTTCTGCAGAAGACTCGATTGATGCAAGTTTCCTTTTTGAAAGTATTTCAGTTTGAGTTTCTAAATCTCATCGAACACTTTTTGGTGTCGGCAGACCGATGTGCACCTTCCTAACTTGGGAGTGCATGATGAAATACTTCTAGATTGTTTTTCAATACAATATATAAAACTTGAAATCTGCTGATGAGACATTGCAAATCTCTCTGCACAAACATTATGACGGCACTTTTGAGACAGAGCACCAAGTCAAAATAAGAAACTGATACTTCTTTTAGTCATTAAAGCTTAATGTGCATCTAAATAATAACTTTACTGTATTTAAAACAGAGACAAACACACAACTATCACATCTGCATCATTCTATTACAGCAATCTGGTCAGAACACCTGTTACCAATGTTGTTGTTTTTTTGATTGGATAAAGAGGATAATCATGTGCATCACAGGCCATGTGCTCTGAAAGCTTTTAGGTTAATTACATCTGAACATCATCGTCATCACATTGCTGACAATGCCACAGTATTTGAGCCGATGTATCCAATTGGTGTTCTGTTATTCTGTTATTATTGTACATTTTAGCCTTTGCTAAAACAGTTTTTAGATAAAGCCATTTTGGTTTAGATTTGTTTTTGTATATTTGAAATGAGTGATTTCGGACCTGCAAATGTATTTGGTTACTGATGCCTTACGATTGATATCTTTGAAGGATTGAACCATTGTTCACTTTCTTATAAGAAGATGATATACCTTATTAATCCCATGAGGGGAAATACCATTTTTACACTCTGTTGTTGAACGCTAGTGGGGCTCAGGAAGTGAACTGGCACCTCTCCAGCTACCAGACCAATTTCCAGATTTGGTCCACACTGGGGTTTGAACCGACGACCCTCCCGTTCCCAACCTAGGTCCCTAAAGACTGAGCTACAGCCACCCCAAAAGATGAACCATTGCTCTTTTGTTCATAACTACGGCCTTTATTTATTGGTAATGAATGATGTTGTAATTATTATATATGATAAATTGGAACATTTGTGCTCTTAAACTTCTCTTTCCTTAAACTACTGTTCACATTCTGGACCCTTCAAACAATCTATTTATAAAACATAAAGCTTCAGATGTTTACAGCATATTTTAACTATTGTGTAAATGTGTAACCTACATTTATCACAATCGCGTTTTTACAGAATACAAACGATCAACACCAGCCGTTAGGAAGTCCAACAACCTAGCAGCCATAAAAATGTTTGTGTTTTCCTTGAGGGCTTGTAACTTACGTATAAAGTATTGTTAAATGATTTAATACTAAAAGACAAACGCAGTGCATCCTTTCTCAGTGGTCCGCACACCTTATAGTTGATATATGAAGGTGCTACACGTTGCACAGCAGCGTGGAATGACGAGACATGCCGGTCCACACCCATGAATTTGGTTTAAGCAAACTGCCGCTGAGGAATGTTTCACACTTTGTCCCCGCTGCTATCAATCAAACAGACATGTTCTTTAAGTTTTTGACAATTCTCAACACGCCCCGAGATTAAAATAAATGAATCAGCCAAGTCAGGAGCAAATACAATATCCTTTAGGGTCGGATCGGCACCCCAACAGAAGGGTACCAAAAAAGTAGGAAGCGACAGCTCCCTTATTTTGGTACCATTCCCAATTTTTGATGGTGGAAACGCCAATAAATGGGTACCAAACCAAACTGAACCGGACCGCATGGCTTTAATATCCTGCTCTGGAAATATAGCAGCGATAACTCACATACCCTCGCAGTTGAAGAATAAATAAAGCCTTAAATAAACAAGTCTTTCAATTGAAATTATTCCTCAAATCTGCTTTTCTTTCGGCTACTTTTTGATGTGCTAATATCCCACTGGAATTAAACGCCCCTTTTGAAAGCTCCTTAAGTAGCGCGAGAGAGATAAATTAAAGAGGGGGAGCTCAGATTGATGTTTTATTAATGCCAGTTAAGGTATTAGTGTTGACAGAAATTAATTATGGAGGAGGCAGGCCCAGGTCAGATGAGGTGTTCAGCTTCTAATTGTGTAACGGATGTGGACGCTCTCCCTCGGGAGCTGCTCTTGATGCCGGAGTTTATAACTCCATCTTTGGCACAGTGTGGGAGGAGTGGGGAGCAGCTACATCACAAGCTGTAATTACATTGATGGTAATTCCAGTTTGTCTATAAGTCCCCCTGTAGCTGCTGGTGGGATGCTCGCCGTTTAATGGCTGTCATTAATTTGAATAGAAAATAGCATTACACAGAACAGGAAGCAACTATTTGCCGCATCCAAGGCTAAGTCATACACTCCAGATGTAGTCCTGATGTAAAGATTGAACACCTATCTCTTATATAAGTGTAAGAGAGGCTCTGAGGGTTACAATGATTTCACAAATTGCTTCAGACAAAATATTGTCTACAACTTATTTGCATGTCTCAAGCCTTACCTTTTGATGTCGACCATACTTCTTTGTTTCAGATACATACTGGTAGGTCCATATCATCACAGTTGGTAAAGTCAGTCGTCTCTCAACTGGAAGGTTGGGGGTTGGATCCCAAGCTCCCGCAGCCACATGTCCGATTTGTCCTTGGGCAAGACACTTAACTCCAACTTACTCCCGCTTCCTCGTCGGCGGTGTGTGAATGTGTATGAGTGGGATTATGATGGTCACTATACAAAGCAGCTTCTACCATCAGTGTGTGAATGTGTAGGTGTGACCTGCGGTGTAAAAGCGCCAGGCAGAGGGAGCTAATGTTAGCCAGGAGGCTAGCGCTAACACTACCGATCGAATGTTCATATGTTGATTTAAATCATATCCTGGGAGGGCCCATTCACCGGCCTTTCATTGGCCTAGCCATTTCTGCAAACAGGCCTGTTAACAACACTACACTTTCTCTTGTCATTGGTTGCTTTTTGGAGGTGATATAAAGCTTTGAACTGAAAATCATAAGGTTACAACAATGGATGTTTTTCATTAGTCACTGTCAGATTTTCTGCAAACACTCCTAGCTAATAATACAGACTTCAGTGGGGGGATAAGTTTCCCATATAGGCAAGTTTCTTTTAGTAATTTTAGTAAAACTATTTTCCTCACAGTTCTCTGCTTGATGATAGTGGGCTGCAGTTTCCAAGCAGCAGATGTTAAAAAAAAAAAACAAATCGGCTTTTATTCCAACATATCTCCGATGTTGGACTTGTCAAGACTCGAAGAGAGATTTTGTTTGTTTCACTTTAACCACTTTTTATGTTTGTTTTACATTCCAAACTGTAGGAATTTTTAGTTTATCGCCAAAGAAATGATTTCGTCCTGTTTCATGTGTTGCCTTTTTTTTTCCAACACTTATCCATGTCCAGGTAGCATCATTTTAATGACCAGAGGGAATTAATGTTATGTAGTCATTATTTTGTAGAGACAGCTAAAAAATAAAGTATTTCATTCTCCCTTTTTTTTTTTTAAATTATAGTTTCATGCGGTTGGTCTGTTTGTAAAACTGGTAAAACAAGTTAACCTGGGGAACCATCAAAACAACCCTGTGACTCATACTATCAAAAAGCAATCTCTGATCTTGTGACTGCAAAAAAAAAAAATGCTTAATAGAAATCTTTTGTTGTTCTTTCTCCATTAAGTAGTGTGTGTGCGTGCATGTGTGGGTAAAATCAAGTTCTCCATTTGCATCTTAAGATAATTCTGACCAGACATGAAAAGAAGTTCTCCACATATTAAAACATCCTGGGCTGTCTTTCTACTTTAATGTTTATTTTTCTGTACATTTTATTTCATAAAGCACAAGTTTACATTCTGTGTCAAAGACCTTTTTGCATTTTGGATATCATTTCTTAAATATAAATTTCTCACTGGTGCTTCCAGGGTAATCTCTTTTTACAGATTGTGCATATATACATATTTATATATAACGAATTAGAAGGTTGCCCAACCACGTGGATTGTGAAGTGGTTTGGTTTCCTTTTAGAGTATGTGGTTTATCGGGCACCAGTGCTTCAGCGAGCGTCGTCTGTAGGCAGGAAATCCGCCCGTCTGGGTTGTAAAAGGAGCAGAAAGCATTCCGCTATTAGCCTTTGACCCATCAGCAATCATCTAAGCTAGCTTTAATTAATGTCTTTAAGTAGACATCTGCACAGAACTTCAATTTATAATCCCTACGTCATCTCAATTTATACTAAAATACAAATGACTCTGAATATCTACTTATTTATATGACGTGTTGGGACTCAGCGACTTTTAGTTTGAAGCCTGTTCCAAACAATACATTAATAGCCACAATCCTGCTACTTGTCAGCTGTCAGATTGTTGAATCCATTCTTAATAAGCCCCGTTATTGTCTCAGAAATCACAATGATTGATAGAAGCCATTGCGGCTCTAACATTGGCACTGTGGGAGTATAAAAAGCACCGTGTGGTGCCAGAGATACAGTGGCACTGTGATTATTTGGTATTACACTTTGGGACAGGTGGATGTATGCACAGGGACACTGCAACATACTCACAGTCTCTGAGCCAAGTAAATATAGCTGTGAATGTGCAGCCCTGGAATGTGACCAGGATAGCAGAGACAGTGGAGGCTGCAGGTTGAACTGGACACACAGACTGCAGCTTGACTTGTTGTCTACACACAAACTTCTCACTTGGAAAAATGATATGACATTGTTTTGCATGTGGCTCTGGACAAATGAAGATAATATATCCAAGAATAGTAACACTTAACCTCATCAGCCTCTTCACAGTTATCCTGCATTTTGACAGTTCTTTATTGAATCCATCCGTGGCTAAATCCCAAAACTGTCTTAAAATGTCTGAATCAAAGTTCTCCGTATCTGCAGTGACTCTCTGCGTCTTTAAGGAATCGGACATCTCTGTAGCTCAGAGATTAACTGCAAGCTTTTTCCCTCTGTGCTAAATGTGGTAATATTATAAACCCAGTGATGATCTGAAAATAAAAGAAGCAGGCGGATAACTTTGCAATCCTTTGAGAACTGCTTAAAGAGTTATGACCAGTGGTGTCGTGGTGCCTAAAGAAGTGGGTTTACTCTTAATTTCCCCCCAAATGTTTTTTTTTAAGTGGCTCATCCAGCAGAGGATAAACGGCCTCTGTTTTAAACAGTGACATGCAAGACTCCTCTTGCATATTAAGTTAGCGTGTACTAGCCAATCAGAGACAGAGTAGGGTCGAGGGAAGGGTCATTGCGTCACCATCCTAGGAAAGAAAATTACAGCACATTAATGAATATTTTCAATCAATCTTTGGTTTGAATCAGAGGAGATTTAGAAGTGGGTAAACCCTATGGAGCGTGAAAAATACACCACTGGTTATGATGGTGCATTGCAGAAGGAATGGAGACGTCTGTTTCTCTTCAGCTTAATGCGCCATCTCTAGCAATTAAAATACTAAGATCAGATTCATGTGTCTCAGTTATGTGACCTCGAGATTATGGGTTTGTAGGATACGGTAAGATGCGGCTCCTTTGAGCTTTATCGATAATAAAGTTTAGTTCTGAGACTGAGAATTTAAATCAATTGTTTCATCTGATCTCCTTTATGTCACCTTTGTAGATATATCAGGGTTCCCGTAGACGCTTAAAAAGTTTGAACTTAGATTTCTTAAATTGAAGGTCTCAAAATCATTAGATCAGTACTAAACACTCTAAACACTCAGCAGAACACCAGATGTGTTTTAATCTGCTGCGGATCCCAAACAAAGGGCCCATTTACTCCTGTAACATTTGCTAGAAACAAAAGTGCCCAGCGCCTTTAGGAAATAACTAAGCCTTTAAAAATAAAGCCCCAAGTGTCTGAAAATATAAAGAAGAGCTTGATCCAAAAATAAGTCTATAAATGAATAATATTGAAGCAAAACTCTGAAAGATTCAAAAGAAAACGAATGACTTTTAGAAAGAGTCGAGAACATAGTTACTACATGGCTTATAAGCCAGTTTCACATCTGCACTCCTGAAACTATCTAGTAAATATCTAAACTTCAACAATTCAACCAATTAATACCATATCCGTCACAGGTTGAGATTATTTGAAGGCCTTGAATTAAATTTCTTTATGTCGTCTGTAATATGTAATAATATATTGGTAGGTTAAGCCTCCAGAAAAAATTCTATGATGTTCATCTATAGATTATAAAATTCACTTAAACTCTATAGAAAGAATACTAACTTTACTAAAGATACACCCTTGTTTTTCATTATGTTGATGGTATAGTTGGTCTAAAAACTCTTGTATGTATTTGAGATCTGATGATTTGTTTGAACTGAGAAAAAAAGATATGTTTTAAGTTCAGGCTGTTACTTTGTTTAATTTGTCCCTCATTGTGAAAGCCTAAAGAATCTCCTTGGAGTCATTTTCTCATTTTTTTTTTTTTTTTAATCCTTTCTTGATTTGGTTTCATTCTTTCTTTACTTCCCACCGATTTTAATCACTGTCATCTGCATAGAAAGACACATTAAACAGACGTAACACCCTGCTTTAGAAATGTCCTGTCATGTGTCATGTCATGTGCTCAGCCATGTATGTGTCGCCTCAGGGTTTGTTTGTATGCATTCAGGCTTTTCAAAATGGCACTTAGGACTGCGTATCTTTGTCCTGGCTCAGTGGGTATCTGGTTCTTTAATTTGTATCGAGTGAATGGGCACAATGTCTAGAATGTTAGAAAAGAAGCCACACTGAAGAACAAGTACGGATGAAAGTACAAGATAGTTTTTGGTGCTGTTTTCCTTGATTTCAAAGAAGCTTTGGATACCTTTAATGATAATTTTCTTTGATCTAAATAGTCAAAGTTTATTTTTTCTAGCAACTCACAGACATGTATGGAGTCATACTTCAATTCAAGTAAACCTTGCACAATCATTAATGGAAACACTTTATGACTACTCTATTAAGCATTTGCAAAACATTAGCATGGGGCGGCAGTATCTCAGTCTGTAGGAGCTTTGGTTTGGAAACAAAAGGTAGCAGGCTCAAGTACCGGTCCAAATCTGGGAGCTGGAGAGGTGCCAGTTCACTTCCTGAACACTGCCCTTGAGCAAGGCAACCGACCCCCATCTGCTCGGGTTCTTCTCTCATGTGCAGCCCCCTCACTCTGACATCTCTCCATCAAAGCATGTCTGTAGGATCCTGTTAGTGCATGTGTGTGTGTTTAGCATGTTTCAACAACAGTGTAAAATAGAATTTCTCCTTCAAATCATTCTTTGATACGTTATTCATCATCTATAAAGCATTAAAAACGTATTTACATGTAATTTATAAACCAGTTATGAATGTTTAATTGCTGATTGATGGATTAATCTATGGGAGTTTTCTTTTTGAGAGTCCACTAGGGAGTTCTCTGAGAACTACACACCATGGGGACTTTTTTTATGTCTGCATTCGCACCACCATAATACCTACTCTGAAGCAGTAGCCAAAAAGGTTCCTTTAAACGGAGTTCTAGGAATGAAAACAGTTCATAGTTCCTGTGGTGAGGAATCAGTAAAAAAAAAAAAAAGGGGGGGGATTTCCAACATTTCCTAGAACTATGAAAAAGTTTGTCCTGCGGTCCGAAAACGCCTTTGTGTTAACTTATTCCATATCTACACTTTAAAAATGATGAATTCACCATTTGTAAGTCAACTATGACATCAGTTTCAAATCAATTATTAAGGAGTTGTCAGTGGTTCATCAAGTCATTTATGTAAATAATTAACTATTTAGTTGAATGTTACAGACATAATGATTCAAACATTTAGTAAGTGTTAGTGAGTCTATATAGAAACTCTACTATGTTTGTCTTATAAAGCATTTATAAATAAGATCTAAGCCCACCAGCACCTTTAAACTCACAAAAGTCTCAGATATTTACTCAACAAGAAAAGGAAACAGACACATCACAAAGTCATATAGAATATATTGTTTTATTTCAACATTTAATGTACCTTAAGATTAAGAGACAAACACTGGTTATGGCGTCCACTGGCTGATGGATGACTTATAAGGTTGTGTTAAAAGCGATTTGATATTATTTGTAATGCATGGACCGAACTAAGCGATGTTGTTCACAAGTTTATATTGTTATGTACGATATCTGGACATGCTGTGTGCATAAATGAGAAAGTTAGAAATGCATTCTAGTTCAAACTAGCCACTTGTTAAAAGACGATGATATTAATAACATTGGCCAACAGGTACCCCATGCACAGTCTATACGTTCTCAGGTGTGCACGGTTGCAGGAACATACCATGAAAAATATATAAAAAATGTGTGGCACTGAAAATAACTTTCCTGTCTTTTATTGTGAGCGAACAATAACACTTATTTTCAGTGTGCCATGGATTTTGGATTTATTTTTCAATATAAATAACAAGTTTAATCTATTCTAACAAGTTCTGAGGTTTAAAACACATGGTATCTAATGAAACACTTAAACGGCTTACATGAACACATTTGTAAGTGTATTTTTTAGGATGGTAAAACAAATATTTTTCTTTTCTTTCAGGAGCTACTTTCAGTAAAACCATCAGTTGGAGAGAAAGATCATCGTTCAGCCGGGGATACTTTAACCAGTGTTTGTGTTTTCCTATTTTTAATTCTTAAATTGCATCTTAAAATAAAACATGTATTCTGTATCACTTTGTGATGTGTCTCTTGTATCTGTTGAGTAGATGTCTGTGACTTTAGTAAGTTTAAAGGTTCTGGTGGGCTTAAATTTAATTTATAAGTGCTTTATAAGGCATACATAATCCTCTCTTTAGATGAGCTCTCGAAATACTGCCCCATGTAGAGGTTGTAGGTTTGAATCCGACCTTGGCCCTTTGCTAAATGTAATTCCCCCCCACCCCCCCCACTCTCTTCTCCCAACATTTCCTGCTTCTCTTCGGCTGTCATCTAGTAAAACCAAAAATACCTTTAAATTACCATACACTAAAATAAGTTTTAATGCTTTATAGATAATGAATACCGTATCAACAAATTATTTGGTAATGCTTTGCAAATCCTTAATAGTGTGTACTTATAAAGTGTTAGCTCTAATGCTTGTGCACGGTTTTCTTAAATTTAAGTATGACCCCATCCATGTCTGTGCATTGACAGAAAAAAATTAACTTTGACAATTTAGATCAAAGAAAATTATGATTAATAGTATCCAAAGCTTTTTTGAAATCAAGGAAAACAGCACCAACAACAATCTTGTTTCATCCATACTTGATCTTCAGTGTGGCTTCTTTTCTAACATGCTAGACATTGTGCCCATTCACTCGATACAAATTAAAGAACCAGATACCCACTGAGCCAGGACAAAGAGACGCAGTCTTTAGTGACATTTTGTAAAGCCTGAATGCATACGAACAAACCCTGTGTGTATATATTGAATCAGGAAACAGATTACCTATTAATCAACAATTTTACATTTAGATCTGTGTTTATAAGCTATATATAAACACATTTTAATGATTTATAGGTTATAAATAAAGTATCAAACAATGATTTACTAATTCTTTACAAACCCTTAATAGTGTGTAGTTATTATAAAGTGTGACCGAATTAATCGTCTTTTGCTGATTGTAATATTGGAGTTCCGCAGGGATCAATCCTCGGACCAATTTTATTTAGTTTTTAATTAATGACCTACTTCTGATTTGCCCAGAGGTTTGTATCCAGATGTACGCAGTTGACGGTTATCCACGCCCATGCTAAAACAAGAGAGCAAGAGGCTTACAAACTCTCTGCACTGTTGAGCAATGTGTCAGATTGGAAAACTCAATGTTTAACTCTAAACGTGAGGAAAACTGTGGGCATTTACTTTTCTATCACGAGAGATAAAACACATCCACCTTTTAGTCAAAGGAGAGGTAACGAAACTTCTTGAGCATTGTATTCTGGGCATAATCATTTTAACCTAACATAAACTTAAAGAAACATATAAAACATGTCTCCTGAAATGTAAGAGCTTGGCTGATGAATTTTAGACATCAGCTAACTTTAGCTGCTGCTAAGATCTCTTCATGCACTCAATGATTTTTAAGCACTTATCGTACTGTCACAAGCTGGTCACAGACATGAGCGACCACACTTTGACCATGTGCACTATCTACAGACAATCTGTGAAAATCTTACCCATATCAGAGCCTGTACAAGCTTCAGTGATTATAAAACAAAAACTTAAAACATGGCTCAGGGCAAACCAATCATGTGATTCAGTTCTTTGTGTGCAAACCATCTTGAAGAGCAGTTTGAAATATGTTTTACCCATGATGCACTGAAGTTTGTCATTATAATGTATGCAATTACAGGGAACTCATTCTAGATTTGTTTAAATTATGAAACTCAGGCCATTAAATTAGGGCACTTATTAAAACATTTAATGTCTTCAGAAGGGTAACAGGGTCACATGCACCTGGAGCTTTAAGTTTTTTTTATTATAACTACACATAACCTGGCAGTTGCCCATTTTAAGTTGTTCTGAGACGACTCTGGGACTGCATGATGTACTTGTATTGTATTCTGCAGCCCCTTCTTCCTTTTAATTCTTCTTTGGTTATTTATTCGTATCAATTTTGCCCACTTCCCTCTCCCCTTGGGGAGGTGGATATCCATTGTTTTGCGTATGTTTCCTTTATTTTCTGTTCCCCGCAATGTTTGGATGTCTTTCGCTAACTGTCGGTATATTGGTTTGATCTAAATATCCCATATATATCGTCCTTTTATTAGTCATAAATCTAGCTTGCTGTGCAAAGCATGTTAAGATATCAGCATGACACATTAAACTCACATACACGCTGTACTTTTATTTAATCTGTGTAGGATCTAGAGCAGGCTGGGAAGTTAAATGGAAGTTTTTGTCTGCGCTTTTCTCTGCCAGATATTCTTTGTTGTTTTGTTTCCACGTGACATTGTTGTATTGCCCTTTTGTAGGATTCCCTGTGGGAGAGGATCTGGAGCGGGCTGGAAAGTGACATGATTACAGAGGTGATCTGGAAGTTTTCGCAGTATTGCTTTACTGGGAAAACTTCCAGATTGCCACTGTCATCTTTATTTCAGTCCTACTGGTTACCAGTTGCGATCCTCAAATGTGTTGCTCTTCACAGTTCCCAGAGTGCTGAAAACACTGCCTTTTCTTATAATGCACCACGGCATGGAATAATCTCCAAAAAAGCTTAAATTAGACACACTGTTCTCACTAAACAAAAATTGAAGCGCATCATAAACTGAGGCATGTGGTTGTTTTTCATGAAAGACCCTTTGTGTGTTAGAATACCATTTTTATAAATGTTTGTGATATTGCCCATGTGGTGTTGAGTTTTTTTTATTGTGACTTTCCCATGTTGTGTTATCTTGTCTTTTAATGTGTTTGTGATGGTGTTGGTCTGCTACCATTACCAGGTCTATCCCGTGATCTTGGGATCTCAGTGGGAATTCCCGGTAAAATAAAGGTTAAAATAAATCCATTAAGGTTTTTGTCTGTGCTTTTCTTCGACAGAGAAAATAAACTTGTTCTATGAAATCAATCTGGGTGTTACAGCATCATTATTCAAAAACTATCACAACAAAGAAGCACACTTGTTACAGATGCTTCTAGGTTTACAAATTCTTACAAATGCTTACCTAGTTAATCATGATTAATGAAGTTCTGAAATGAATGCATTCATTTTCTTTTTTTTTAATAGCGATTAATCACATGCTATTTTGTCCCTTTAGGTACACCGCAACAGTGCTGGAAAAGGACACTGCTGCATCTTTGAATGTCTCATTACACTTTTGAAAAAGACCTAGAGAGCTCACTAATGAGTCAGTAATATCCACCTTATGACATCAAACATGTCACTTTTTACCATTGCTTTTAGCTGTTTTCATTTAGTCTTTGATTTGTAACGAGTTCCATTTTCCGTGGTTAAAAGTCACATATTATGCAAAATACACTTCACCATGTTTTTCAAACACTAATATGTGTCCCTAGTCTGTCTATAAATCCCCAATTATGAGAAAAGTCCATCCTCTCTGTCTTTTGGCCTCTCCACCTTTTAGAAAATGTGTGCTCAAACAGGCTGTTTGGAGATTCACAAACATCACAAAGGGCAGTAACCCCTCCCCAAGGGGGGTGACACTCCCACAGCTAGGTGTTTGTTCTGACCTCTGAGTCTGACTTCTGAGCGTAAACAATAGGGCACGGTGCAAGAAAGCCAGAGTCATCAGGCCCACCAAGCCATTCCAGAGGGGCGTGGTCGAACACAGCTCACTTGCATTTAAAGCAACAGGCACAGAAACAGCCTGTTTTGAGCAGGGCTGAAATAGATGGGTTTATAGGCATGATCAAGTACAGGATCAGAGTGGACTTTTAGTCCACAAAAAAAAAAAAACATCACAGATATGTTTTGGAGAGCTCTGAGACTTATTTAAACTTGTTGAAAAGGAGCATAATATGCGACCTTTAAGCTGATGTCATTACCAGAAGGTCCTTACTTTTTTTTTTCAAAATAAAAGCAGGATTGAATTCAATCAGCAAGGAAAGTACTCTCAGCTTAAGACAGTACAAAAAAATAAAATAAAAGCTTAACGTTTATTTTTAAAAGTGAAATAATTAAATTTTAAAACATGGGATTAAAACGCAATTAACTATTGAAATTTAGCGATGTATCATGCTTAAAGATTTTGGTCATCTGACAGCCCAACTATACATATAACAATAATTTGTCTCTGGTCATTTCAAATGACAACACTAACTTTATGCTGAAACAAGTTTTGCTTAAACAAAGAAACATGAAACAACCAATAGTTTTTGAACTTTTTATTCATTCATGAAAAATACTTTTTATATATTTTGTTTTTTTTTCCCCAGTGTTGTGCATTTTCACAGTTTTAAATATTTGCCAGAACTGACCCATTTTCAAGTATTGGTGTAAAAGTCAAAGCTGAACAACAGAACACAAACTGCTTTCACTATTCCAGTGCTTGATTCCAGAAAAACAAACCAAACAACACGAGAAACACACATGGTTGCTCATATTTTCTTTTGTGCTACATTAAGGGTTGTTTTGAAACCACCGGGTTGCATTGATTTAATTTTGGAAGGAAGGAGAACGGAGAAAGAGAGTCTTACTTTTCTTTTTAATCGTGTAAAATCAAGAAGTAAAAGCAGGAAAATGAAGGCAGGCGGTCCTGAGTGTGAGCTTTGGGATGTGTTATTAATTCAAAGAAAGGGATGGTGATTCACTGATGTCTACTTGAGGGTTGAATAACAACATAAAGATCCGAAGAAAACGATAGCAGCCCTCAGAAGAACTGTAATGGTGTGGGTTTAGGAGAGGAGGCGTTCACTCGCTTGGCACCACCCCTTAAAGAAGATAACACGACAAAAAAAACAACTTACAAATTTCAAGTATGACTTTCCATCTTAAATACCAATATGCTAAATCAATAAAATTATCAAAATATACTAAAAACAGGCCTGTTAGTCAGTGCTCAGCAGTTTGGAAGCTTCTATAGTCACTAAGAATTTCCTACTGCATAGGTTTTGGCTTTGTCCAATTTTTGGCACTTTTGGCCTTCCATACAGCAAACAAACAAACTTAAATGTTGTTTTTCTGTGGCTTAGTTAGGAAGCACATATATTTTTAAAAGCTCTTCTTTTTGTCAACATAAAACACACATAATGAAAACACTTTAATCAGATGCACGCACAGACAGAAGACAGAACCCCTTTCCTCAAATATAACATGAAATGCTACTGATAATGTTGATCGGCATCTAATCAATGACGCCAACACTTCCATTTCGCTTTTAAATAACCACAACAACATAAAAGATACTTCTTGTTAACATCCGAGTGAACAAGTTTGTGTTTTGTGCATATGGCTGCGTAGCATGTGCATGTGTTCAGACGGGCCACGTGCAAGCCTGACAAACGAGTTCACACTGCCAATGTGACACCACTGTGACAATCAGATACCACGCCAGGCCTGCTCCTTTCATCCACCCCGGGGTGTTTGTGCGTGTATATGTGAGACCGAGCTCTGTCCCTGATTCCTGACAAGGACGTTACCTTCCATAAACTGTGTATGAGCGATTGAGGGAGAATCATGACTCAACAACAGTCCAAACACATCAGTGGAACTCCCCCGTCCCACCTAAATCCCTCAAATGGGATTTAACACACATGCTCACATGAACACACATGCATTGTGCGAGCCGCTCGCTCCGCATGTCAAGGTTTAATTGCATTACTTTAAGTCTACCTTGAGTACTACAGGTGTCCATAGGTCATCACCAGACTCTACAAGGCAGTCTGCCGTGCCAAAATAACCACGTACTACAAACAGGTTGGCGAAGGGTCGTGGAGTTCAAAACATGAAACATCACTTTTGTTTGCGGTTGACATCCAAGTTGTGCTTAGCAAAATGTCAACATTATTTCAAGCCGGCTTTAACGTCTAAATAGATTTAAGATGTTGTCATGCCTTCATATTAATTACCCCACACGCCGCTCAACTGTCACCGGAGTCATTTTAGGACCCTGGGCGACTCTCCTCACACAAACATCTTGACCCTAACTTTTGCTATTTGACTTCACTTAAACGTCACCTCTGACTCTTGCTAGCCCTAAGGTTAACACAGCACGCCGGAGCAGTGAAGTCCATCTAGGGCATGCAAGTGTGTCACTGCAGATCTAATTATGATAGCAGTCCTCCGGTAGCCTTTTAACTTCTCCTTCTCCCTTCACCCAGCTGAAACAAAGTAGAGGCTATCGTCGTTACACAACCGAACAGGATTGCTAATGTAGTCATGTGCATGTGTTTTGAAGTTATTATGTGGTGGGACGGAGGGGGGGGGGACGGAGGGGTGTAGCTGCTTGAATCAATTTGACAATATGAATTGATTTTTCGAGTCCAGTTAAAGCTCCTGTGAGGAATTGTTAGTTTGTGTCGATTTTCACGACGCCTGTCGACAAAGGCATCCCGATCGTCTCTCTGCTGATTTTGTCCTGTACCTGTGTATTATAGCCTAGTGTTTTTTTTCCTACACAAATACTGCTCACACATACACATACTGCTTCTTGTAGCAGTCAGCTGTAACCTACCACTTAGCAAGAATTAAGCCGTGGAAAAAGGATGCATGTTTATGACTTCATCTGACGCCTACCGCCCCTGCAGCCATTTCAAGCATGAACAACAACTGTATAGAAAAGATCAATCCTGTCGCTGATGGCCTCTTTTGCTTTTGTAGCTCATAAAGAGGCATACAAATTGAATTCAGTCCGTTTAAAAAATAGCTAAAAAAAAATCCTCACGTGAGCTTTAAAATTTGTGACTGTCTACATTTGCCTGCAGAGTTGTTAGCTTGCTGATTCTGCACAGTTAAATTTAACGTTATAATTTCACTGCAAACTCTATCATACTTTAAAAGCTGATGGGGTTTTTTTTGGCGGGGGGGGAATGTTTGCTATATTGACGAGAATTATAGGAGAATATTGATATAACTGTCATTGCTGCATGCGTAAGGTAAAGACGCAGCCATAGAGCGGTTAGCATAGCGTAGCCTAGCAAAAGACAGGGAACAATATCCGGTGAAGCAAACAGTTGTCATTTCAACTACTTTGTTTTGGTATGGATTCAAAAAAAGTGATATTAGTAAGCTTTACAGAAGCTTTTATACATTTTATTACATTTCGGACGTGGCTGTGTCCACCAGCAGTCTTGCTCGGCTAAGATAACTGCTGGCTGTGGTTTCATATTTAGCACTAGGAGTGGCTTAAACCTCCTCATGTGCAAGAAAGCAAACAGAAAGATTAACTAGTAGTTCATGTAGTTAAGTCCAGGTTTAAAAGAAATGAGCCAAAATCAAAGTAGTAGTAGAGTTTTTAACAGTGTAAAAAGAAACTCTGCCTGAACCAAGTTTGATGGATAAATGATGAACAGTTAAAAGCGAGAAACAGCCGCAGCTTCCTTTGAAAATGCATGCTCGGGTTAAGCTTGTATGCAGATTTTTTTCTTTGATAGGAGCCCATGAGCAGGAACCTGGTGGGAATACTGGACTTGCGAGATGTCTGCTGCTTCTTTAATAAAAGGGGAGTTTTGAAAAAAGACGTTTCTGAAAGTGTTTGTACATAAATTACTTATCAGCCGAATTTCTCTTTCTCATGATTGTGAGATGAAAAGCGTGTTAGAAAAGTTTCATTTTACCGGCCTCAAGGATTTAACCATTTATCAGGCGTCATCTCATTCATCATCGGTGTTTAGCTGAGCAGAGCTGTTTATTTATGCATGTTTGTGTCTTACATTTGCTGGCGGTGTAATAAAGGGAGACAGGCCCCACATTTCTGCAGCGAGAGCTACAACTGGCAAAGAGCGGAAGTGGGTCATCTATATGCCAACCGAGCAGCCGGGATCAAACTTGCATGCCTCCTCTGCTCTGCTTTTCAGCCTCGACAACAGACACAAATAACACGAAAAGAAAAGAGATGGGGAAGGCAGGGGGGAGAGGAGAAACACGGGTGTAGAGGAAGACTACAAATGAATGTTAACATGAACGACAAACATGTAACAATCTTAATAAATATAGAAAGAAAAGGGATGGTGTTGATTGAAGGGAAGGCAACAAAAATCAATGCAATGCGTCAAAGATTGTTGGAAGAATGGAGAAGAAAATAATTTGAAGTTAAGCAGATAACCTGCTGTATTTATTCTCCAGATATTTACCCTCTGAATGCATATTAATCAAAGTATTGATTATTCCAGAAATGCAAACACTGAGTCATTCACAGTGGCTTTGAAGAGGAGGCGAGACAGGATGAATGACAAAAAAAAAGGGGATGGAGAATTGAAAATGGGGCCCTGAGATGAAATGATTAACTGCAAGGAAATCTTGTTCTCGGATGTTGAATGCTCTAACTGCCTGTCGACCAATTATAACAAAAAACGAGGAGTACCTTTTATTACTTTTTGCTTTTGTTGTTATTGTTTTTCAGTTGCATAATGCACATGAAACACTGTTAGTTAGCTCGGTTGTACAGCAGTGGAGCTAGTTGTACTCTTGAGATGCTACATCTGTCACATATGCTGCTGAACCTAAAAGCCTGTATGTCACGTTTGTGTCTTCTTCTGTGGTGTTGTTCCTGTCCTAAACCCACACATACCAGCACCAACGGTCTGGAGGACACGGAACAATTGAGCAAAATACTGCATTGCACTTGGTTTAAGGCTAATAAGTTTGCAGTGGAAAACGATGTAAACTTAAGGCAGCATGGATTGAATGTCTTGCATGTGTTTAAAATAAAAAAAAGTACTAAAATCTAGTATGTCACCCAATACAATTTGTCATGTGTAGCACAGGACGAAATCGACGAAATAAATTCAATGCACTCTCCCAGCCTATAAATAAAAAAACACAATTGGTATTCATACACAAGGTTTGTGCATGTCCATGTATGTACCATGTATGCAGACATGGTCATAGACATGTAAATACTTAAATAAACATAAATCCATCCACACTAACAAACCCCAAAAAACACTTAGCCTATGCGGCCCAAAATATATAAAACTGAAATAAAAAACAAAGAAATTCTCTGGTTTTTCATTTTTGCAATAGTTTCATTTAGCACAGTGCGACCCGACCCGGTTTGAAGGTAGAATGGTTGCAGTTTGTTCACTCCAGTTTAAAGTAAAAGCCCTCAACCCTCAGCTGTTCTTCTCAGAGCTTGGTTCTTTGTCTCCGCCCATTCTTCCTTTCTTCAGCTGTTTTAAACATAAAAGAAAAGAATATCGAGGCCAAAAGGAGGGAAGAAGGTTAAAAAGCTGGTGACGAGCAGGAACAAAATAAAGACAACAACAACAAAATAAAGAGATGATACTGTTAAGGTATCCAAGGCCAGTCTGGTCAGTGAAACAGGTCAGTATTTGGGTGGGATGACCACCACAGGGTCACCATTCTTTGGCCGCCACATCAGCACCTGGGCATCATTGGCGTTAGGCTTGACCATGGCGTTACAGGGGATGGGCTCGTTCTTTCCCAGGATCTGAGGCTGCTCCTGGGCCACGGGCTCATTCAGGACAGCCCTTTCCCCCAGAGGATTCTCCGGGTCCACTTTTATGTGTAGCCGCATCCTCCAGCGAATTGTCTGAAGAACGAGTGTCTCTGACGTGGCCTGGTTGATCGCCACCAGCCAGGTCGTAAAGCTCTGGTCGCGGCGGATGCTGCTAAGCTGAGGCACATTGCAGTCGCTGACGGGCACGCCCCAGGTCACGCTGGGGTAGAAATTGTCATTCATGCTAACAGTGAACTTGCTGTCCTTCTTGGTGGGGCCGACGACGGTGCAGGTCTCCGTGGTGTTGCCGTACCAAGGGTAGTTGACCCCGTCTGAATCACTGATGGCCTGGATTTTCCCATCCCGGAGGTCGGGGAGCTCCCAACTTGACCTGAAAATTGAAAGGAGACACACGTCAAGCTTTACATATAGATGGGGCTTAATTACAACTTTGTTTTTTTCTGGATTTTAACTTTAGGCCATCTTCAACTTTTGCACTCCAGAAATATTCTAGAAAATTTCAGGCAGTTTGCCCCTGAAACTTTTCTGAGTTGCTTCTTCCAACATGTCCCTCACAGCTGGAAGTTTTCCCTGTCGGAGAAGGAGAATTTGAAGGTCTCAGGAGGCAAGACATGACGTACAAAGGACAATGCCAAGGTTGTGGATGAGCACCAAAGTCTGACGATCTGATGGAAGATTTTTGTCTTTATATTACTGCTACGTGAATGTATTCTCAGTACCAACGAACAAGTGAAAAGAACATGCTGAGTAGCAGAAAAGACAATGAAGCAGCTTCATTACTTGCACAAAGAACACACCGGTCCTGCACCAGTCACATGACATAAAAGTCATTACCCATCCCAATGGACTGCGGACATTTTCCCTGAATATTTCTTGCTGCGTTCACACGTCGACTAGGCCCTACTTCTTTTGGAAATTTTGCTAGTAGGCTAGCAGGTAAGATTCCAGATCAGTCAGTGTTCAGTCTACACATGCAGCTTACCAAGGAGTTTCAGGAGTTTTGTACATGTGGATAAAGGACTATTCTTTCCTTAGGCTGAGGCTGAGAAGGGGCCTCAAATTTGCTTGTGAAAGGTTGCATAATGTTGTCTTGTTGCACAGAACTACAATGTATGCACAAGAAGGGCTAACTGTAAGCAGTACAGGAAGTTTTATGTAAACTGAGATGGATGTTTCCAATTGGCAGTTTGGGTCAGAATTTTACTTTGCGTTTTCTTCCAAATAAGTTGTGCTTTTCCACCCGTCATGCTCTTTTCTCTTCTTATCTGATCATTTCTAATACCAATAAGAAATCAGCAGAAAATTATAAAAATAATACCAAAGTTTGGACAAACCACAACTTGAATCTTGTGCTCTAAACCAATCCAAAAGATTCCTCGTGTTAAAAGCCTTCACTGTCTAATCCTTTCTGTGTAGAGAATTAGCATCTCATTAGTCTAGTGACGCTTCCTTTCACAGAGGGATCACAGTTGGATCTTTCCACCAATTTTCTAACTGTTGGGTAGAAATACAAAAGAACAGTAAAATATTGTGACACGCACAGTAGGTGACCCTAAAACTTAAGTGACTTGATACCTCTACTGTGTCCAGTTATTGATTTTCCACGCACAGCAGGAACAAGATTACCTTTCATTCCCTGTGACTGAGGATCAGCAGGACTGACGAGATAACAGTGTGATCACCCAACACATGACTTCCTGGCTGCTTGGCCTGGCCTCACATTGTGATTTATGTATTCACCCAGGGGGCGGGGGGAGATTAGCATGTCGGGCATGATAATAGCTGGCCCGTGTGAGACTGTGTGTGTGTGGGTGTGTGTGAGTGTGCCACTGGGCTCTTGTGTGTGTCCATTTCTGTTGGAAAAAAAATCACTTAATCCTCTCAGCTGGTCCAAAACAATTTGCAGCAATTTTCCATTTTGTCATGACCTCAGACAACTCCAATATCAAAATACCAAAACATTACAACAAGTGAATTTACACATATCTTTCACAGGGAAAACTTTTCTTATTTCTTATTTGTGAGCACATGAAATTGAGCAAATGAAAATGCTTGTTTGTTTGACATGCAATCTGAGACCTGGCCCTGTATATGCAAAACTCCCGCCAAGACTGATAATTATCTAAAAGTAACAGAAACAGTCAAAGTGGAAAGCTGATGAACACTTATCCGAAACCAATATACCAGAGGATTCAACAGTGTGTGTGTGCAAAAACACATTCAGCATATGAGACAGCACACAGAGAAAGACAAGGAGTCATCTAGCCTCAAATTAATTGTTGAATTAGTATCTAATATTAACAAGAGTATATTCACTTAAAACCGCCTAACAGCTTTTCAATTAATTGGTTAGCTGTTTAGTTATCTTTAAAGTAATGGCTGTATTTCTAAAAAGAACATAAAATGATGAATAACGTAATCAGTGGAATTTGCAAACTAAAAGAAACAGTAGTATAGAAAGCTAGAAGTAATGGACAAACGGTTTAAACAATAAGCTAGCAGGCAAATAGTCTTTAGAATAATTTGGTGCTCAGTAGAAATAGCTTGTTCAAAGACGAAAAGCAGCCCCTTTGGATACACGGCTAAAGTAGCTATAGTGTGTTAAACAGTTAGCTAAAAGTTGATGAACGGTTACAGTCGTTAGCTAAAAGATATCAATTAACAGCAGACGAAAGGGGACGATTAAATGGAAAGCTAAAAGTGAAAACCAGTTGGCTTGATTGTAACTGATAAATGGTTACAGTTGTTAGCTAAAAGCTACCAATAAGCAGTTGGCTAAGGAAAAGGGATAATTATTTACGGTAGATTGCTGTAAAAGTGAGACACTGTTAGCTAAAAGAAATATGAAACAACGTCCAGTTTCCATGCAGATTAATTGAACATGTTTGCAACATGACTGGTGATGTTGATCATATGAGTTTAAAAAAAGTTGGAAATGAATACGGTAGCAAATGGTTGCAGTTTCCTGTTCATTTCTATGACTTGAAACCTGAAGTTTTTATCAGCCCCTTGGTTGACATGCCAAAACTGAAAGCTCTTTATCAAAGGTTTAAAAAAAATAAACATTATCATCTGGGCCAAAATTCATCAAGTCTCTCTCAAGTTTTACACATTACAGTACGGAAACCCTAGCAGCTCTGAACACATGCAAGAGACATCTTTATCTTTCTTACATCATATTCTCAATCTCATAAGATTGCACCAACTTTTCAGAAGTAAAGAAGTGTCAGGCAAAGACAAAACTAAAAAATAGAAATGGATTTCAAGACCTGAAATTCACCGAACTTCATCAGTGAGTAAAAAGAAGTTTTGAAAGCTGTCAACACTACTTCGCACATGGCATCACTGAGAATATTTTAGCAAAGTGGAGACAGCTCATTTCCTGTTTACGCCACTGACTGTCACCTCATAAATGTGCATAAGTTTGCATCTTTTAACGAGACATTATAAGGGCATTCAGAAGATGCTTAATTTCACAGATGGTGAAGATTGGGTCAACTTTGTAGGAAAATGGAAGTGATGAAATACGCATCCAAGGGAGTAATTAAACCAATTACAGCATGCTTGTGTCTCCACCTTTAAGTGTGTGAGTGTGTGTTTGTGTGTGTGTGTGTGCGTCTGCATCTGCATGTGTGCATGAGGCTATAATTGAGTATTTGGTTAAATAACTGCCTGGGAAGCCAGCTTCATCACTTATAGACTACCAAATACTCTATCAATAATTTTGACTTTTATTTTATTTTAGGACACATTACTCATCATACTAACATGACAGACGTGTTTCTCTGATGTACTCAGTGTAGGACGCTCAAAGGCGTTTTAATAGCCTACTGTAGCCTTCTGCTGTAATCCAGGTTTTCAAATTAGGAATAGGAAATCTGACAAATCTTCAGAAATGTCCCGCTCATCAATTGATCAGTAACTGTAGTCGATGGATAATAAAAAAACTGGAAGTGACAGAGCATAAATCAAGCTACTTGTTCAAAGATAACTTAACTGTTGGCTAGCTTACATTACTGTTAGCTAATAATGTATGAAAAGGCCATGTTAGCTAGACATTTTTTGGATGCCTAAGTTAACTATTAGCTTACAGTAGCTCAAGTGTTATTAGAAATGTTGATTTAGATTGAAATAGGTACTAAGTAGCTAAAAGAAATGTTAGCTGGGGCGCTGGTGGCGCAGTGGTTAGTGCGCGCGCCCCATGTATGGAGGCTGTCGTCTCGGGTTCACTTCCCCCACCTGTGGCTTCTTTCCCGCATGTCATTCCCTACTCTCTCTCCCTGATTTCCGACTCTATCCACTGTCCTATCTATCCATTAAAGGCACAAAAAGCCCCCCCAAAAAAGAAATGTTAGCTTACTAGTAGAAAGTTAACCAGGAATTGGTTGAATGCTTAATTTAGCTGATGTAGCCCTATATACGGTATTTTCCCGCTTTATTGTCGTTTTGCTTGCTGTTAAGCAGTAAATTCGCCTAATTGTTAAGAAATGTCTACTTCTGTGTGCAGACTCAGCATTAATGACAGTAGTACAGCATTTTAGCATGCAAAACTGAATTTGTAATGAAATTAAAAAAGCTGTATTTTTAATATGATGAATAGCCATACATTTGGTTAGTAGATTTGCAACTGATACATTTGTCTTTCAGTTTTTGCTCCACTTTTGTGGCAGCTTTTCATTCAATCATGTATACAAATACATTAGACGTCTTGTTTGTGTGTTTGCTCACACTCCTCACATACAGCCTGAACCTACAAAACTGTATCTTCTAAAAAGGGCAGTAGAGCAGACCAGAGTAAGGAGGAGAGGAGAGTCGACGAATGTGTCCAGAATCCCAAACACATCATCGAAAAGCCAAATGAGAAATCATCCTCATTACCGTCCTCAGCTGTTCTGTCCAATTACAGCACGCTGAAGCTTTATTGCCATCAAAGAAACTACTTAGTATGAGAATCTCAGTGAGAGCAGACTCATCCCTCGCATCCTAAGAGGGATTTAAAAAAATAAAACGAGCACTGAGAATTGTGGCCTTGGCTGTGGTTGTCAAGTTTTATGACTTTAATATATGAACATATAAAAGAACATTTTTTTGGAGCGCATGAGCTACAGGGGTTGAAAAATTAATGAAAACACTGCATGAACAGGGGATTTGCCTCCTGCAAAGGTGGGTCGGTGCATTCCAACACCCCTATATATTGTGCTATAGAGCCTATATACAAAGGTATCAGTTACATCACCGCTGGTTAGATCCAGCTTTTGATTCTTCTTTGTTGGTGTGCTGTGTAGTAACCATATTTTAAGTGATTTTTGACATATACTGAGAGCTACTTTTTTCCACTTTCAGATTTTTGGTTTATAAAATGGGTGAAATTCTGCTTTATGTTTTTTTTTAAAAAAAGTGAGGTTTTAAACGTGTCTTCCTTCCTGTATACAATCAAACATCAATATCTAAAAATAACTTGACAGAGGAACATGGCAATTAAACTTCAGCTCGATAAATCAATAAGTATTTCACAACCCCCAGTATAAATTGTAGCTAGAATGAAAGAGGGAATAACTGTAAATGCAGCACACACATTGCATTGATCTTACTGGACTTTTGAAGAGTGACGTCTCATTGTCCCTCTCACACACACACAAACACAACATGCATGGCCATACCGGGGTGGGGGTGTCAGGGAGGGAGCAGTGCCTCTAATCTTAGGCATGCAGCACTCACACATCCTCAGCTGCAAGTGTCTGCAGATAAAGAATATTCTGAGTACATGACAGATTGTGGTGTCCCACTACAGAATGAAAATAAACATTCAACCAATACATCTCTCATACGGTCGCATACTCTCTAAGCTTGACAACAAGAGCAGAACCTGTTATCACTCTACGTCTTTAGAATAATTACTTCATGTTGAATTACCTCATGCATGTCCTGTTTTTAACTGTTGTTTCAAAATATCTGTATATCGACAAGTGGAAGGTTCTAAAAGGTCAGAGCAATTATTTCCCATCACAGAGTCCTATTCTCAAATCTGTCAGGTTCTGAAGTACTTTGTAGCATGCAGGCACACAGCCACATACCCTCATACTGCAGATAACCGAGCTACCGGTTGAATATCAAAGTGCACACACACACAGACAAGTCAAGTTATTTTACCTTTTTAAGAAATCCTTTCCCCCTCCTGCCCAATACAGATGTAGACATTAGGAGTGCAATGCACGCTGTGCAATAAATGTTGTAGCCATACAGAAAGTTTCACTGCTTAAAAACTTCCACTGAAGAATATTTTTAGCAGTATTTGCATTTCAAAAAACAGGAAGACGAACAGTTTCACAATTCAGGCCTTGAAAATACATTCAAATACCCTCCTCGGCTCGTTTCAAGGGTTTTAGAATATATGTGCTAAATCAGATATGGGGGTCTCTCTGGATCTGAAATGTCGTCTTCTCAGATGGAAATTTGTTGATTGTGGAGTTTGTGACCTATATTCTTACATATTCGAAACATGTTGTTTTGATGGAAAGTGCTTCTTCTTCAAAACTGTCTTGAGTGCTTTCATGTTTCAATCAAACAATGCACAAAATGTTCTCATATACAAAATAACCAAACCAGAGCTAGAACCATTATTAACTGAATGATGACAGACAATCAGAAGGAATTTATCAACAATTATTTTGAGCATCAATTTAACTGTTTGGTCATTTTTCAAGAATAAATTTGAGAAATTGCTGCACCGCCTCTAAAGTTCAAGCCTTTTTAGATTTCTTGCGGTTTGTCATTAATGATTGTCAAACACAAAAAAATAAAATAAATGGGAATTGTTTCTGCTTTTTTTCCCTCCTTATATATGCAAAGCAGTGCTGTTGTTTCTGTGTAAAATGAATAGTTACTGACACATGTAATGCATGGAGAAGATGGCCTCACAGAAGACCTTTAAAAGCCTTATGTCACAGTAAACAACTTTTGATACTTACATCCCTTTGGTTCCATACGTGTTGTAGAACTCCATGTGGTTACAGGCTTGGATCCAGCCGATGGTCCATGTCTCTTTGCTGGCAACTGGCGGCACCAGGACCCGGGCACAGGCTCGGAAGTGCGGTGTCCGGTAGCGCAGGACCACACTGGATGACTCGTCGATGCTGGTGGGGTTGGGGTCGATGGAACTGTTCACCTCCAGGACGATGATACTGTCTCGGAAACTCTTGGGCTTACACCTGATACTCTGGATGCAGCCCATTGCATTAAATAGCAACACAATCCACAGTAACGTCCCGAGGTCTGGGGGAGAAGAAAGACGCATGGAAACAGCAAGAAAATTACCTCAGTTGAAAGCCCATCATAGTGTCCCAAGAAAAAAAAACTGAAAGGTGTTTATTTATAGCAGACTGTCTCGTAAAAAGCCATGCACCTTTTGATCAAAAAAATACTTTCACAAAAGACGAAAAAGAAGAGCCTAGAGAAGCTTTACATCTGTGGAGCGCATGCTTTCCGGTGCGTAAAAAGCAACTTCATCAAAGAAGCGCAGGTACAATACAATTCCTGATCCGTGCCATGATGTTTCCATGCTGTCAAGTTAGGTCATCGCCACATAAATGCGATTTATCACAGGAAGACTTGACCTGTGGGCAACGTGTATCCATTGGAAAAGGTGTGCGTAAAAGTCCTGGGTAATTATTGGCTGAATAATTTACAGAGGAAGCTACTGTTACACCTTGGCGTCAGGTTCTGTTTTGCGTAATTTAAAAAAAAAATACCCCAGGACTAACTGACGTCTGCAACTCTTATGTCCAGATGGTGACAAAAGTCATAATCACAAATTGCTCTGGACAGGGGGCACGCGGACGGCTAAAAACAGCAAATGGCAGCTCAGATGTGAGAGCTCACACTTAATGTGCAGCAGCCCGTTTAATCCGCCGTGGCCCCAATTCCTCACAATAAAAAGTGTAATTTGACGATTTAAGAGTGTTACACACTGAACGTGCGGATTAAAGGCTCATGCAGTGCAAGTGCATGAATTGTAGTCTATTTTTAGCGGACCAAAAAACAACATGCACTAAAAAAAAACAGAAGTCAACCTAAAAAAAACAAAAAACAAATTCACAGCAGGGCGAGATCCTGGAGGAAAAAAAAATTCAGAGTGAACGGTTTGCTCACAGTTGCTCGGTCAGAGAGGTAATTCCGTTATCTCCAGCACGCCGGCTCCCGTTATTCCTCCGCTACAGCTGCAACTGTATCTCACCGTCCCGCAGAGAGAGGTAGCATGTCCGAGAGCGCCGATCTCTACTCGAGTTTGAAATGGAGCAGCGCCGCAACATCCAGAGGACACCGCCGGGTCAACTTCAGCACCCATCTCAGCGTATCCATTCTTTTCTTTTTTCTTTTTTTTAATTTTTGAAAAGAAATAAAAACATGTTGACGTCTCCGGGGTGGGAGAAGTGTCCGCTCTGTCACATAGTTCGACAGACAAGTCGAGGTTCCTGTCTGCGCTCGGGAGGCTGCTCAGCCTAGATTCTTCCACGAGCTGTCATTTCTCCGTGCTCGTCCCATCGCTGCCACGGCAGGTTCACCCCCGCTACGGATTGGTCTCTCTCAGCTGCCTGAGAAGCAGCTTTATAAGTCTCTGTGAGACGACACTTCCGCTCCGAGCTACAGGCATGCTGGGATATGTAGGCGTTGTGGTGTCACTAGCACAATCTAAACTAACAGTGAGGGTCCCCACTTGATTCTTGAGAAATAATACCCATTGAAGAGGATTTTATTATTTATTTTAAATAGTGGAAATACAATTTAAACAAGATAGTACCTTTATTATTTAGTAAGTATTCCAATTTTAATATTTTAGCTGTTCATCTCACATCTTTAACATTGACAAGGGTTGATTACATTTTGTACACTGCCCTTTAATTTTTATACACTTTTTTTTAATTCGAGTACTATTACTAATAATAAAAATAAAAAAGAAAGAGGAGGAGGAGGCTGATGATATTTCATCTATTTCATCATCTATTAAACAGTAAAGTGGAGCTGATACCAAACCAATAACCTACAATACAACATGACACTTTATTGTCCCTTTGGGGAAATTTGTCTCAGACAGGTGTAATTCTGCTCAACTAAAAAAACTATAAAAGCAAACAACAATCCCCTTGTAAAAAAATAAGCACATGCTTATTCAAATAACAACAACATAAAAACATAAAAACAATAATCAGTAAAAAAAACAATAATCAGTAAAAAAAAAAGTTGTGATTTCATATTCCTCTCTCCAAGATAAATAACTTGGTAATAGTGGGTTGTTGTTTTTTTATTTACACTTCACTTGCCTACATATTATTCAACTTGTGTATATGTGGAACTGGTAGGCCTATTTGTTTTGTATGATTGCTATTTATGTACTATTTAATTTTCTCTTGTAACTGCAGGACACTATAATTTCTCTTAGGGGACATTAAAGTATAACTGAAATTGATCAGATTGTTTTTACAGTGTAAAATCATCTATAATACAAATAAAGTCCTCTAGGATTCAGTATTTTAAAGCACCTCTGAGTCTGGGTGGTTGACTAGTTGATGATGATAGGTTAGCAAGTACTGGTTTGTTTGTTTCTGTTGTCGCCATGTCAAGTGAAAAGCTTCTCCTTGCAGTGACCGATCATATGTTGCACATGTTTTGTTTTAAATCTACATTAACAAATTAATTTAGAAAATGTTCCCCTTGTGTCCGCCGGTCTGAACATCCACTCCTGTCCTGTCTGTGTCTGTTTAAGCACCTTGGAGAACTCCGCTCCACGCGAGAGCTCACCGCAGAGCAGGAATCAGGATCGTGCGTAAATTACGTCAAATCCGGAAGAAAGCAAATGCTGCACTGGACGGGGCTGCGCTGTCTTCACCCTTTGTTGACTATTCCAGCCGACTGTTAACTGTTTACGGGTTTTGCCTGTATCACTTCAACGGATTTATCTTCCTTCACTGCCAGCATATCAGAGGTGTTATGGAGGATTTAGATCAACTTTGAGATTCGGATTCGTCCTTCGTCTGGGTAAGATGAAAAACGCCGTGTGTTACGCATTTCTTGCAACATTTGTCCTGCTTGTTTATCGCAGCAACGCGCGCAGTAAAGCACCTGCGCTTGTGCCATGCTTTGCGTAACAAGATGTTGTTATTTTATCTCCATGCTGTAGATCTTGTTTCGCTGGATTTGCCGAGGCTGATGCCATCCAATACAGCGGCTCACGGTATAAACAGCATGGCCATCGCACATTCCAGTGGGTCTAAATATATCTATTAAGGCCAGAAGAAGGGGGAGGACTGGAGAAGGAAGTGTGTGGGGTCGGGGGGGGACATTTCACTGTCGTGGTGAATTCGCACCACTTGAACCGTCTTCCGGAGTATCAAAGAGGAGAACTTGGCTCTATACAAACATGCCCTCTGGTTACAATGTGAGATCCCGGGCTCGGGAGAGGAACAGCGTCCTGGGAAGACCTGAGTTCATGTCCCTGAACCAGCCGCCCCCCCGCGCAGGCTCCAGCAGCACCGGCGGCGGCAACAGCGGCGGCGGCGGCGGGCAGGGGTCGGGCCCGGGCCCCTCCGAGACCCGAGGCAACGCGAGACGACCGGGTCAGATCAAGCATCAAACCAGCCAGCCCACTGAGGATCCCGTCGACAACGGCAGCAAGGACAGAAGAGAGTCAGGCAAAATGCCCGAGGAGGACTGCATGCTGCTCAATCCTTCCTTCAAGGGGATCGCGAAGAACTCCCTCCTCGCCATTGACATCTGTCTGTCCAAGCGCATGGGGGTCTGCGCCTACACGTCTTCCTCGTGGGGGGGCTGCCGCTCCATGGTGGCCCTGTTGGCGCTCACCGGGCATGGCATCACGTGGATTATTGGCACTATTGTGTGCCTCACGAGGAGTAACACTCTGGCCGGGCAAGAGGTCCTGGTCAACCTGCTGCTCGGTAAATGTCACAACAACACTCTGCACATATCTTAGCAGCGGGTTCAATACCCACAATGCACCACGAAGGTGGATGACTACTTTTAACCTAACACACATTGGCTGTGTCCAAAAAAGCCTCATACTGTTCTTGTGAAATATGACGTCACAATAAGGAGTGTGTGCATCCAAATTCCTTGTATGCAAGAAGTCACCGGCTGTAAACTAGATGGGTCAGATTTTTCTTTTTTTTTAAAGCAGATACAGGAGCTCACTTGTCATACTCAACTGCTCCACAATGCATTGCAGCTCTTCAGTCTATCCAGCCATCCAATGAACAGCATACAAATACAAATAACTGTACTGTAAGGCTACTGTGTCCGAAAACCACAAACTAACATACTGCCATACTCAAACAGTATTTACTGCATTCTGCCTACTAATGTTACTAACTAAAATGTTTCAGAGA
Organism: Labrus bergylta; assembly: GCF_963930695.1. NCBI lineage: Eukaryota > Metazoa > Chordata > Actinopteri > Labriformes > Labridae > Labrus > Labrus bergylta. Next base: position 21,787,901 of record NC_089211.1, read on the forward strand.
ACGGTTCATCTCAATTGTATGCCACTAGTTGGCTGGCTGGCGAGCTCCCCCATTGGTTAGTCGGAGGGCCGCAATGCATTTTGGGGCAGTTTAGTATGAGCAGTGTGTTCCTATTTTCGACTTAAAAAGTCTGTCCATTTAGTTTACATCGACGCATTTCTCACACACACAAAATTTCATGCTTTGATTAAGATACTACATACTCAATGTGACGTCATATTTAGTATGAAAGTATGCAGTTTTGAACATCGCCTATAATACATTTTATATGTGGTAAAATAATATTCTAATAAGTAATGAGCTTGTTTTTGTTGTTAAAGGAGCAATATGTAAGATATCTACTGAATTTGATCTTAAAATGACATCATCAGACATTAAGGAAACAAACATAAGCAGGTTTTTTTTTGTAAAATGTCACATTCCCATCTCATTTTAACAGTCAAATGTGTCCCTCATTTTGAGTATTTGTTGTGGGAAATGTAAGAAAAGGGCTGTCTGACACCTACCCTGCTGCAGAGGTTTCACACTTAAAACATGACTACATAGAAATAACCAATCTTCTTCCTGATGGCCTTGGTTGCTTTTATAGGTCATACAGTGGCATCAGTGTTAATTTCAGTCGCTTTAATAAACAGCTAAAAGTTCCTCGCAGTAGCTTTAAAGAGTCCTGACATAAGTCCACCATGAGTAAGATCTTGGCAGCAATAGAAAGGAAAAACTTCAATCTAACAGGCAGAACCGGACTCACTGGTCGATAGCCATCTACCGCCACTGTAGATAGATGGCTATGTAGATGTAGAAACACTGTACTGTGTTTTAAAGCAGGTGCACATGCGCGCACACTTACACAGTCTGGACCCCAAAAAACAGATTATGCACCAAAAAGTAGTTGAAATCTGCCGGCTGTAGCTACAACGAACTCCGATTAGAAGCTAGTAAATCCCTGGATTTAGCACACTGTTGTATTGTGTTTGCGACACTGTTCAGCCTCGAGGATTTGGTCATTATTTGTAGATCCAGGATCATTGGTAGCCTATTTAAGTCCGTCTGGAGAAAATCTGCACGAGCACTGAACTGTGGGTGGGGGACTTGTATTTAATAGTGACTGAAATTCTGTTGTGTTTTCATCTAAGAGAAAAGTAATCAGCCTCGACCGGCCCGTCAGCGCTGGTTTAATTCAGTCCAGCACCATTAGAATATGAGCTATGCAGTGCAGAAACACTTCCCTTAAAATGTTTTTAGAAAGCCGAGTTTATTCACACAATGGCTTGTACTGTCTAAAAGACTACTGAGCATGCCTGAGACTCCACTGCAGACCTTGGCTGTGCAGAGGATGTTCCCTTCCTTATCAAGTGCAGTGTACTGTTTGGTTTTAGACTTCTGTGAATCTCGCTTAGTGCACTTTTCAAAGAAAACATATTCACTTCACATCATGCACAATCCATTAATTCAGAAGGGAACGATGTAGACATCTGGTAGATGCTCAAGGCATAAAATGGTGCTAAAACATCCCGGTCCTGTTTTCACTTTTTATAACCTCAGCATGAAGGAGGTCCTTTCAGAACAGTTTACTCACAAACATGTGCTCTGTTTCAATATTTTATAGTTTGAAACTGGAGTGCCACAACGTTTTAAGCATAAAAATGTGGTGAAACAGACTTGCATGAAACCCTTTTCAGAAATTCACCAACTTTCCCCTAAAAGTTTATACTTGATATATTAATGGAAGATTTTCAAATCATGTTGCGTCAGTTAAAAGCCGCTTCTTGTAAATTCTGTGCGATACAAACACATGATTGCAACAACATCCATGCCATTACTTTCCCCACTTGTGCAAGGATAAACGAGGCACAGCCTTGTGTGAAACGCCAAACTACTTTGTACTGTTGTTGAGACCTCAGGGAGGGTTCGAGGCCATGCTCACACAGCTGTTGTCTTTGATTAATCTTTCATCATGCTCCGTGGAGCACACAGATAACTCAGTATCTCGAGTTTTATTACCTGTGTGCAGCTCTTCACTTTCTGTTAGTAAAAGATTCCACAACACCGCAATCTTTAATGCGCCTTTTATCACTTATCATGTCCTTATTTACAATTTTCTAGATTGATTATGTTGCTGTTTTGGTGTGAAAGGAGTTGCTGCTAGTATAGGGACAAAACCAGAGGAAATAATGTCCCTGCCTCTAGAACACCCCTTAACTCAAATATATTTGTTGGCTATTTTTGCCTTTAATAGATAGGACAGCTGAGGAGATACAGGGAATGCTGGGAGGTGAGAGTGGGGGTCAACACCTTTTTAGGTCAATTAAAAGTCCAGCTGTGGTAGCATTTATAGGATCCTATAAATTTAGGGGCATGTTGACTCCCTCTGGAATTTGACCTCAGAAGAAATATCATAAACATCTTAGCTTGGTATTATCAGACACAATGGGCATTATTGGATTTCCTCACAATGCAAGTGGATCTGTGGCAGCCGCACCAATTATCTGACCACAACTGTTGGACTTTCCATCCTCAATATAGCAAGTTCCCCCCTGAACAAATCCATGTTCAGCACTTAGGATGTGACTCACCAATGAGGAGTGTTTGACTTCTCTAAACAGGTTTTGTGTCGTTGATAACTGCGCACTGACCAACTTAGGAGTTCACATCAAGGGCTGGTTGAGCTCGTGCAACGTGGCAGACTTGAACAGAAGTTGGAGAAGGCAATGGTTGGGATATATTTGGAAAAGCTATGGTGCTATAAAAAGGCTTCTGTAAATGTCTGGTATGTGTACTCAAAGCAAGTGCTACCAGTATTGTATGCCTTATTGGTTATTCTTGGTCACCAGGATATCTGTTTACATGGGAACAACAGTTGTTTTCTACTTCACAGTATATGTGATTAACATTATAAAAAAGTCCAGATTGTTCCAATGGGGCCGTTTGTTGATCTTGTAGGTTATTAATCTATTTTTTAATTAAATTACCATTATGCTTTCTGACATTGTTCACAGATTAGCCAGACTAGGCTGTATTTGGGCATAAAAGTTGCTTGGAGCTAAATGTTAACATCAACATGCTAACATACTGTAAACTACAATGCGGACATGCTGATCTCTTTTGTAGCTCTCCAGAGAAATTCAAGTCTCCCAGTTTCTGACTCCATCCACTGTCCTGTCTCTAAAATAAAGGCTTAAAAAGCCCAAGAAGTTATTGTTTTCAAAACCTTTTACTTTTTAATACCAGGTGTTTTAAACCAATATGCTCTCTGTCATTGAATCAGTCCTCCAGGAAGGGCATTTGTATAGAGCGGGGGGGGGCAACTGGCGGCCCGGGGGCTACATGCGGCCCCCATCAACCCTCAATGTGGCCCCTCAAGTCAATTTTTGCATATCAACTAATTGGAAACATTGAAGAAAACATGACAAAAATCTGCCATGAAATCATGAAAACCAGAAATATGTCCATAATAATATTTGGTCACTGGTATATGTCGAGTTAAATTTGAGACATAATTGACTGTAATCGTTTTTGTGTACTACAATTTGGCCCTCTGGCAGTGAGAATTCATTAAATGTGGCCCTTGCTGTGACCAAAGTTGCCCATCCCTAGTATAGAGTCATTGAAAGAAAGTCAGTGAAGGAGAAGTGTTACCTCGGCATAGAGCATGTTTGAAAGTCCGTGTTATATCCATTTTGGGTGACATCTTCGTTGCTGTCAGGCCGATTCCCGGTTGGATTTGTTTATTTCCCTGTTCCTGGCGGATCAGCTGATCCCTGGAGTCAGGAGATGCCGGTCGCAATGGAGCAAAGCCCAACTCTGACTTAACCTCCTGACTGACTTAAAAACTGGTACCGTGAGTACCTGCTGTGTCTTTTGTTTGTTTGTGTTTTGATTGTCGCACCGCTGGTTTTCTTTTGAGTTTGTTTCCTTATTTGTTTTCGTGGCCCTGCGGTAAAACCCGGAGCGGAGTTTTGGTTTTGCAGTTTGAACATTGGACTGAAATGGACTGAACTGTGGGTTGTGGGTATACCGGAGCGGACTTTTGAACTTTGCTTTAGAAACACAGATTGTGAAAAGCGCACACACATTGCGCACATTCATTTTGTTTGCGGTGTGGTTGATACATATATCTATACATACATATATAATATATATGTATATATTTGAAAGCGCATTGCTGTTTTGTTTGATTGTTTTGTGGCTCTTGCTTGTGTCATATTTTGTGCAGATTGACTATTATTTGTTTGCATTTAATTTTTATTTGTCAGACTTGACTCTGACTGGCACCCCAAATTCAAACCTTGTCAAACCTGCTACAGATTGATCGTATCAAATAGTACTGAAGTTTTAGAAAAAAACTTTAGATCTTACACACATATTTTTAACTAAAAGCTTCCACAAACTAAAGAGAGGACACTGTCTTAATCACACATACAGGGCGGCAACGTATCCGTACCCAGAAATTGCCTTTGTATTGCAACATTATATTGTTGTGCAATTCCGACAGAGTCGGGGAGTTTGTTGGAAAGTTTTGCCGATGAACAGCATGGAATTACCCAACGTTGGGTGCCTATGACTTACATTTTTATTGCCATGGATTTGAAACAGATATCAATATCACAGCCTAAAGGAAAGCTTCTGAAGCACATGGTCAATTAAGGAAGTTTAATATGGTGCAAACAGACTGATGTTTCGACACAGGCAGCAGGTGTCTTCCTTCAGAGTCAACAGGGAACGATGTGTGAATGGCTTCTTTAAAAAGTCATTGACAGTTTTATGGAGGCTTATTCAATACGTCACTCATGCAGCTCATATGATACCACAATTAAAGCTACAAAAACATCTTAATAAACATCTCAGAACACAAATCAAAGAAAACAAGAAAATGTATTTCTTCATTAAGACCGTCTGGCTTCAGTTGGTGTTCAGTGTAAATATCAAGGAAGCTTCTCTCCGGAGGAGTTTAGTAATAATTTCACCGCCTCTTGATGATGGGGAGATTCCCTCGAGCCACCAAAATTTTAGAGCAGCCTCTTAACCACACAAGTGGTGGACAAACAGGCAGATTATTCCCCTCTAAAAGACGTTGATAGTTTTCTTTAGATAGATGTCCTCGACTTGAGATGTAAAGTTAACCAATATTTTAGAAAAAAAAACCCACAGATTTGAAAAAAAGCCCCAAACAGAAAATGAACTTGTGTAGCAGAACGTCTTCTGTTGTCCATCTTCAATATTTCCTCAGATGTTTGGATACATCTAAAGGTCGTGTAGATTAAGTTAGAACAAGATCAACATCCGGCAGCTACATCAGTAAAATGCTGTTTTGATGTGTCAGTATTTACATCTTTTGCTTTCCGCGTTGGTTCTACATTCACTGATACTGATCTGAATCCCTTCTTTCATGACAGCCCTCATTTTTGACGTCATAACCGTGGCCGGAGTTCAGAGACTGGTGAAGCGCAGAGGGCCCTGGGAGATGATGCCGGGCTTCATGGACTGTGTCGCCATGGACACCTACTCCTTCCCCGCCGCTCACGCGAGCCGGGCGGCCATGGTGTCCAAGTTCCTGCTGTCCCACTTGGTCCTGGCAGTGCCGCTCCGCATCCTGCTGGTGCTGTGGGCCTTCCTGGTGGGCATGTCCCGGGTGCTGCTGGGAAAACACCACCTAACTGATATGGTGTGTGGGTTCGCCCTGGGCCTGCTCCACTTCAGCTTGATGGAGACGGTGTGGCTCTCGTCAAGCATGTGTCAGACTCTGATTTCCATTAGCACGCTCAGCTGGAGCCCCTTTTTCTGAGGCTTTTCCTATAAGGCTATGCTAGCACGCAAGGCTGATTTGATACACTAACTCTGCTATGGAAGGGTCTTGTAAGGATATTTTTGAATTGCAGGTTCTGATAAAGAGGAGCCTTAATATTCGGAGTAGGATGCTGGCTTGCATGTTACATCAAAGACAGACTGGTCGAATGATCGTAAAGACCTCCAAAATGCTGCATAAATCTTACTTTCTTCAATCAACTCTATTAACACGTTTACTGCTCTTTTATTTTAATAAAGTACTGAAGAAGAAATTAGCTGCAAAACTGGCAATGATGTGAAAAAAAAGTACATTACATTTTTATGACCACGCCTCATTTTGGCCTCTCTGGACATGTTCAGATTTGTTCAGCTTGCCTTTAACGTAACACTCTACACTACAATGCTGCGTTCATGTGCTCATCAGACGGTCCCAGTTTCCGAGGTGGGAAGTCGTTCTTCCAACTTCACGTGTGTCCGCGTCGTTTCAGTTCGGAAAGTCGGAATGTTGTTACAACAGCGTGGATTGCCGCGAAGAAGATGTGAGGAAGGTCTCTGTTACGAGTTATATTTAAGAAAACGTTGATGTGCAATACGTGAATTATTTAAAAAGTATCTTAACATTAACAAAAAACGATTTTGCCCCCCATGTGATGACGATCAGACGTCAATTCAGCAAGTTGAGGACCTAATACGAAGTGCGTTTTACAACTCGGAAAGTCGTTTTTTTCCAATGCTTCCGACATCCCATGAATGCACCATGGCAGTTAAAGGCAGGGTTGGTAATTTTTTTCCAGAAACACTTTTTTAAGAATTTTGGTTGAAATTGTCTTTAGGTCCTGACAGAAATTAATAACTCATGTGCTCTGAAAAAAGGAACAAAAAAAATCTGTCATCTGTAGCATTTGTAAGAATGTAAAAACGTCAACCAATGTCTGCCACGAGGTACCAATCTGATGAACCAATCACACGCCTCCCTGCTCGTTCTCTACCCCTCGCGTGCTCCAGCCCACACTCAAAGCGCGCCACAGATGATGGAGTTTATACACTGAGTTCACTTACCGCTGAATGAGACATGAGATGACGTCGTTTCTACACAATGCAAGCGATGAGCTGAGGTCCGCTTCTGGAGCAACGGCGGTCGTGCATCTAAGTGAGGGGGGCGTGGCTTTAGAGGGAGCACAGAGGGGAGGGGGTGCAGACGTAGCACTGAGGGAATGCTACTTTCAAAATCATGCTTGTTTTTCCAAAATTACCAACCCTGCCTTTTAACAATTGATTTAACATTTCAAATCATTTCAATCACGTGTAATCATTACTATACATCATAAGGAAACACTTTGTTTAATCATCTTACTCGTTTGATTTGTGGCTAAATGATCTGTGTGGTATTGAATGCGTATTACTCACATCACTGGGGTTTCCACTCTTAATCATATTAATTAGATAAGCTATAAAGCTATTTTTGCTTCTTCTTGAAAAGGCATTGAATGGGCGGTAAAGCGACCTCAACCCGTCTTGACATCTTCTATTTATTCTCCTGTATTCCTGTAATCTCGCACAGTACGCATACTGATACTGTTAATGCTAAACTGACCCTCTTTCTGTTTACCAAATTCTCTCTCTCGTGTGTGTGTGTGTGCCTCTTCCTCTTTAGCCTTCTTTCTACTTCCTCCTCCTCTGATCCCTCTTCCTCTTTTCTCACTCTTATCTTGTTATTTTTGAATTGTCGTGCTTTTATTTGAAACTCTTACAGGAAGACACGTTGAAAAACACTGAACAGAGTTTGGTGCCTGAGACTGTAATAATGGATGTAACACTAAAATAAATCAAGTGACTGTTTTCCTACCTGGCATGACTACCACGTTTCTGATGGAGAAACTGTTCTTTTTTTTTTGTATCTTCAAACAAAACATGGACTTGTTTCTGATGCTGCTGAATTGTTGGATGCCCGTGTAAAGAAATGTTGCGCTTGCACCGAATTTGATATTTTTCTTAAATGGTTAAATATAATTTTCATTAATGTGCTTTCATTCTTTTTATTGGTTATTTTTCTGTTCAGTGCTTTGATATCAGGCGGTTGCAGTCAGTACATTTGCTGTACAGATGCGTAGGATTCTCAGTGAAGTTTATTCTTTGTGGCCCATAAAACAACTAAACCATCTGTGGAGGTGTGTGTGTGTGAGAATGTGGCATCTTAAAAACATTTGTTGAAAAAATGTAACATTTATTTGTGTGTGTGTTTTTTTTTTTTGTTAAAGTTCACTTGAATTCAATCTTGTGGCACCGCTATTGAGGTGCGTTGGTTTGGTGTGTAAATACAATTTGTGTACATTAGTTTACTTTTATTATTAAAAGGGATCTGTACATCATGTTTTTACTCTGTTGTTCCATCTCATTAATAAAAGGAGTTGGGCTGTCAGTAAAGCACTGTTCATTTTTCTTTTTCTTATTATCTGATAGAAAAGATGCAAGGATTGTGGATAAATAGTGGTTACTGTGTACTGTCTGTCTGTGCTATCAACCAATCAACCAATCATCATTTGTAAGAGCAGGTAAGAGACCTTACTCATTGTTATGTTAATAAAGTCAAATGGGATGGGGGGAGGTGTCGGGATAAGAAGCAGGAAGGAAAGTTTTAAGTCTATTCTAAAAAGTACAGTGTGTCCACCTCCCAGACCCTGACTGGTAGATGATTCCAAAAGAGAGGGGCCTGATAACCAAATGCACTACCTCCCCTAGTACATTTAGAGACTGTCGGTACCTCGAGCAGGCCTGATAACTGAAGGCTCTACCTCCCCTAGTACATTTAGAGACTGTCGGTACCTCGAGCAGGCCTGATAACCAAATGCTCTACCTCCCCTAGTACATTTAGAGACTGTCGGTACCTCGAGCAGGCCTGATAACTGAAGGCTCTACCTCCCCTAGTACATTTAGAGACTGTTGGTACCTTGAGCAGGCCTGATAACCAAATGCTCTACCTCCCCTAGTACATTTAGAGACTGTCGGTACCTCGAGCAGGCCTGATAACCAAATGCTCTACCTCCCCTAGTACATTTAGAGACTGTCGGTACCTCGAGCAGGCCTGATAACTGAAGGCTCTACCTCCCCTAGTACATTTAGAGACTGTTGGTACCTTGAGCAGGCCTGATAACCAAATGCTCTACCTCCCCTAGTACATTTAGAGACTGTCGGTACCTCGAGCAGGCCTGATAACCAAATGCTCTACCTCCCCTAGTACATTTAGAGACTGTCGGTACCTCGAGCAGGCCTGATAACTGAAGGCTCTACCTCCCGTAGTACATTTAGAGACTGTCGGTACCTCGAGCAGGCCTGATAACTGAAGGCTCTACCTCCCCTAGTACATTTAGAGACTGTCGGTACCTCGAGCAGGCCTGATAACTGAAGGCTCTACCTCCCGTAGTACATTTAGGTAGGGACCGTAGGTAACACGAGCAGGCCTGCATTCTGTATTCTGTTAGCATAATGCTACAGTGCATGGTCATGCAGATATTATTAATTTGAATCTGACTCTGCATGCCAGCTAGAAGGAAGAACAAACTGATGATATACAAATAGTTCAGTGATTTATTTGCATCAGCTGAATCGCTCGTGTAGATCAGCTTAACGCAGCAAGTTGTTTAAACATCACATGGGTGGACTGTACAGTGAAGCATCACAAGGTAAAAAACCTCGGTCAGCGAAATATAGAACTGTGGTGTGATGAAACATGAAATGCATGACACACATTTTGACTGTAAAAAAAAAAGGTGGGGGAGGACTTCATGCAAAGAGGTGAAACAAAAACTTTACAATCAAAACTGTTAATCTTCTGTAACTGAAATATGTTATATAGAAATTTTAGTTAGATCAGATTATATAAACATGCTCTTCTATTAGTGTATTTTCTGTCCTGACATCACACTCAAGACGAATGTCAAGATGCAACTTGTAGAGTCCCTTTGCACCTTTAAGAAAAAGCTAAAAAAGCTAAAAAGCTAAGTGTGGCTTTATTGGACGGCATACTTGTCTTTAAGGGTGACTGCTTTGCTTAACTGATTTGTCACTAACAGATAGTGTTTGTCTTAGTCCTGTACGGTGGCCGACAAGGGCCATTAACCTGTGACAGCCAAAACTCAGTACATTATTAGAAAAAGCATGCATTAAATCCTGAAATCGTCAACCGCCCTCACAACCCTAGCTCAGCTCTCTCGTATCCCAGTATCAGAGTCCAGGCCGGACTCGCTTTTATTCTCCTATCTGCTGTTATTTCAATGTTACTCTCTGTCTTCTAACTATGCAATTTCCCCATCTAAACAATACATTCAGTGACTGGTCTCCCTCATGCTTTCCACTTCAATAATAAAATGGTCCACTGAGCGCACCCACAGGCCTTGGGCACTTCCACTCAGATGGATTTGCAGCATGATTCTTTTGCAGTTGTTTTTGTGTATGTGTGTGTTTTTTGACGATGCATTTTTTTGTGTAGTTGCAACACATTTTATGTTGATGCAGTTGTTCCAGCTCCACATTTTCTTCATTTGCAGCACTTTTACGGCATGACATTTATTATGGACTTTAATCCCTGTGTTTTGAATGTGCAGCGTTGTTGAATTTGCCCTTGTGGGTCACCATATAGCTTACGGTTGTCAACTAAAAGCGTTCACATATCTTTACGCTCAAATAAAACACTTACATGACCGAGACAGAGAGAGAGAGAGAGAGAGAGAAGTGTCACATCTTTGCAAGATAAAGAGTGTCTTCACTGCTTTTGACACATGTTTCCTGTCACATTTGCCTTAACCGCAGAAAAGTCTGACAGGAACTAACAGCGATGCAATGGCATGTGCTCTGAAACTGTTCACTTAGCCGGAATTGAAACTGCCTGTGAAACACTTTCTGGCAGAGAGAGTGTCAGAGGGTAAGAGTTTCACTGTCTTCAAACTTTGAAGTTTGGTATGAACTCTAAGCGAATAAAGTCTGAAATAGTGCAGAGCTGAATGAGTTTTTGTCCTCAATAGGATTTCACATTTTACACATTTTACAGATTTTTCTTTGTTGATACTCTTAAATTAAAAAGTCAGAAGTCAAACAGGATGATTTGCTTCTCTTTTAAGAGTAAATAGACATAAAAACAACTTTTCTCAGTGTAGGTTGAATTTGCGCCAAAATCAAGGCCACTGCAACCCTGCAGAGCATGTACCCAAAATATCCCTGTGAGTAAGAGCTGATATCACCTGCAGGCCTGTTTCTGCAGGGACCTCATGCACTGACTCAGCAGACACCACACTGCATGCAGCTGTGTCTTTATTCTCGGTTTGTGTCATGCATAACGGATAGATAAAACATTTAGACATCACAACTTTACATCTGCCTCTGACCTCTTTACGTATGCAACTTTGAGCGGGAACAGGTATTCTAGTTTTGATCTGCATTAGGATAAAAAATATATAGATGAGCTCTGAATACACTGCATGCTAATAAAAGTATTTTAGCTGCATAAAAATGATTTTCCAACAACAAAGATATTCTGGAGCTGGAGGGTTCAAAGGCATGGTTGAGAAGGGTGAGACAAGTGCTCCCTCTAGAGGAGTATGCATGTCAGTGCTCCAGTGGCCTGAATAAGCACTAAAAAAGTGACAAAACGTACAAAACAAAAGTTACCATATCTATGCAGATGACACATAGATGTATATTATAATGTCCCCAGGAGGTTACCATGTCCCCCTACAAGCACTGGGTAAATGCACAGAAGAAATCAATGAGTGGATGTGCCAACATTTTCTTCAGCTAAATAAAGGAAAAAAACTAAGGTAGTTGTGTTTGGAGCCAAGGAGGAGTGGATAAAGTCAGCGCATAGCTTCAGTCCATAAAATTAATATATCTTGAAATTAGAGGACTTGTCCATGCATTTATCTTCAGTCGCGTTGATAACTGTCACCGTGTCTTTACAGGTCTGCCTGAAAATAATCAATCAACATTGCTCTGCAATGCACTGGAAATTTTACTCTTATTGTTTTCTCCCACAACTTTTCACATGTTTTAGCTTCTTTTTAGCTGTTTTTCCTCTCTTTGATTTTTCAGGCTTTGTTTGAATGATTCTCAACTGTCCTGTTTTAATGTGTTTTCTGATCTTCGCCATTATGTTTTTGATGTCTTGTGTGAATAGAATAGAATAGAATAGAATAGAATAGAATAGAATTACTTTATTGATCCCAAACTGGGAAATTGTGGTGTTACAGCAGCAGGTTGTCCAAACACACAATATCAGCAAAAAACACAATATTAGCAAATCTAAACACAATATAATATTAAATACAAAGTAAATAAGCACTAAAAATATCAAAACTAAGAATGTGAATATATACAACCAGGATTTAACTTAGCATTACTGGTCTTAAATATGAAAATATTACAACATACTTTGCTGTAGATAAATGTAAATGTGCAAAAACAGAGTTGTAAATGGACAGTATTGACATAGGGCGCTGTCCAGAGCTGTGCAATCAGTGATACATAACTTAAAGTGCAGGGGTGTTGACATGTTATTAGCAGAAACTATTCAATATAAGGGCGAGTAGACAGACAAATGAAGTGAACTTAGGATAGGATAGGATAGGATAGGATAATACTTTATTGATCCCCAGAGGGGAAATTCGGGCGTTACAGCAGCACAGACACGAAAGCTCAAAATACACATTAAACAGAATAGATAAGATAAAGAAAAAGAAAAAGAAAAAGAAAAAGAAAAATACAAGTACAGTACAAAATGAATGATGAAGTTAACTGGGGGGAATTGAGAATTGAGACAGTATTTGCAGAAAATTACAAGATGAAGTGACAAGTGATGATTAAAGTGACTTGGTATGATAAAATAGCAGCAAGTAATGTAAACAGCAGAGAAGAGAGGCAGTGTTGTACCACAGTAATGCAGAGTGCAGTTATATAATATAATGTAGTATAATATAATATAATATAGTGCAATATGAACAATATAGTGTAAGATAATTAAATGTTATATAATATAGACTAGTATAATAATATAATAAAAATATATAGAATGTACAGTATATATGTATTGATGCTAAATAATAATAATAATACAGTATAATAATACAATGTTAGTAATGATAATAATGAAGCAGGTCATGTTGGTAGTGTTTTATGTGGGTGAAGTTTTGTGTCAAGGACATACTGTTATTGTTGTCATAGGCTGCTGTTGTAACTTGAGTGCAGGGATAATTTGTAAATTTAACATGTGCAGAACAGATTACAGCAAGGTAAGGTAAGCACTTTGAATTGCCTAATTAATGAAAGATGCTGGTCTATATGAATAAATAAATGTGCTTTGCCCATCCTTGCTTCGCTGCCTTAAAAAAAACAAAAAACAAGAGGGTGCAGGGTTTATTTTATTTTTAATTTTAATTTTTAATTTTAATTTTTAATTTTTAATTTTAATTTTAATTTTAATTGAATTTTTTATTTTTTTTAATCTATTTTTTTTCTACATTCTTAATTTTTCTTTGAATATTTAAATTGCACTGTGTTCACTTTTTGTTCGCAATCTTTGCTCTTTGCTGCTGTAACACTGTAAATTTTAATAAATAAAGGATTATCTTTATTTTATCTTAGCTTAGAAGTCAGCCAGCAGGGGGCGCTATTTCGATTCCCAGCGGACGCTGTGGTGGTGACGTATGACGCACTCAGGCGAGCGGATCCAGCCTACACACAGCCCTGTTCATTTTCAGGCCGGGTCGGACCCCAGCAACAACATAGCTAATCGGTTCAACCTATGAAGATTGGGCTTTACAATCGCCATCCATCCTTTGATTAGACAGCATTTCGTGGAAATATATCACTGCCACTGATCAGAAGACAAACCAAGTCGTTGAATCGGTGAGTAAAATACGCGGATAGTTGCCGTTTTAATCTCGTTTCGCTTGTCTTCGCTGCCTTTAGTTTTTATTGTTGCTTTGTTCTGTGCAGCAGCCATTTTTAATCGCCTTGTCCTACATTCCCCCCATCACTGTCGTCTTGACCGTCCCGAAAGCAAAAGAACACTTTTAAAAACGGTTACCTGAAACCTTTCTGTAGCTTTCACCCACGAATAAAGAGCGTGTTAAATAAAGCCGAACAAAAACCCCCCGCTGCACTGGAACATCCCGAACCGGCCTGTCAAGGTTGTTTTGAACATCAAGACGGGATTTTGTCGTTTCGCCTGTCGAAGCTAGCTAGCTGCTAAATCAAAGCAAATGATTGTGTTTCGCTGTGTCTACGCGGATTAAACGAAAAGCAGCAACCAGCCGGTATCCTCACACACTTTAAACCGTGGTAAAGAACACATCTTGTTGGGGCCTTGGCCTCTGAACACTGGATGTTTACATAGCCGTTTTGTCTTCAGCTAGCATTAACGCCTAGGCTGCTTAGCAACTACACCTGGGGGGTCCTCCTTTTTGATTTCAGGTGGGGTTTTTTAAGCATTTTTTTTAAAAGGATGCCGAGTTACCTTGACAACCTGAAATAGCAGGTAAGGCTCCTTTATTTTTATGAATTAAAATCGTCAGACTTTGTTGTTGTTTTCGCGCAGAGGAAACTGTTTGGGTGTCAGTTTCATGTGCTAGCGTTAGCATTAGCTAACAAGGAGTGAACGACATTTAAAACTCACAATAGAGAATTAAAAACAATGATTCGCGCTTATAAAAGAAGTCAAACGGGATTATCAGACTATTATATTACAATTTTGCTAGCGAATGGGTCGTTTTCGTTGAGTTTTGTGGCGTTATTGATGTGGAAGATTTTGCAAAAATCAAGTGTGGATGTCGTTACGCATTCAGCGTTAACAAGAGGGGTTTTTTCTAACTTTATATTTCGGTGGTTCTTTGTTGAATCTCTGCACGATTGTGGGTTTAACGTAGGAACACAAACATGCATTGACTTTAACATCTTAATACTCGAGCTAAATCGAGTCAAAATGGTGATATTGTTCTTTTTTTCCAGTGCCTGTAAAACGCCTATGCAGAGCTTTAACTCAGCGGCCTCCGATACGCGCAGGATGGTCTGCTGTTCAGCTCCATGGATGATATTTATTTACACAGCTTTTTGTTCATTATAGTCAAAACACCAGCTGTGGGTTGAAGCCAAGTTTAATACAAACTGGGAGGAAAAAAAAATCAAATTTTCTCAAACTGCTTACTCATTTTTTCACCCTATTTAATTTGACGATTTTTATGTTTTGATTCTTAGAAATAGGATCGCCATCACTAAAATCTTCCATTGTGTGTTATTGCTTTTGCTGGTTTATTTTTTCCCCCCACATTTAAATGTTGCTTTAGTTATAAAACAATACTCCTTCTCATATTTCATATTTCCTGTCATCCTATAAATAATAGCTTTACTGATGAATACATGAGCGAGTTGTTGCCATACTTCCCTTTTTACATCTTTTAGACTAGTCCAAATATTTGAGATATCCAAAGCTGAAACTTCGTGATTTGTTTTGTGGCGTTCAGAGTGTCTTATTTATTTTCCAGGTTTCTCAGAATACTCTTCATGCATTTCCACAGTAATCTTTCGATCAATGTTACTCTGAGTTGTGTCTGGTATTCAGCTCTCTTGGATGATATTTATTTACACAGTTTTTTGTTCATTATAGTCAAAACACCAGCTGTGGGCTGCTGTGTTGAAGCTAAGTGGGGGAAAGAAATCAAATTTTACTCAAACTGCTGATTTTTTTCACCCCATTTCACGTCTCTTACTATTTTTATGTTTTGATTCTTTGACATAGGATCGCCATTAACCGTCACAAAAATCTCCCATTGTGTGTTATTGCTTTTGCTGGTTTATTTTTTCCCACACTTAAATGTTGCTTTAGTTATAAAATAATACTCCTTCTCATATTTCAGCCAAGCCTGTCACAGGGCTGGGAAATATATCGAGTTTTTAAGACATATCGATGTATTTTCAAACAAGATATAGGGTAAGACAATATTGTTAATGTAGATATAGTTTATGTTACATTAAAATAACGTTACAGAGGTGCCAGGTCACTTTTTCCCTCATCTCACTGATGATGACTGACTGTCTCTCCCTCTTCACCCTGCTCCTCCTCTCTCTCTCTTTTATTGTATTTAAGGAACATTTTTATTTTATAATATTACTTTTTAAATTCACAAACAGGTAGTTTATTTTTCTATGTGTTTTCACTGTTAATAAAATACATATCGATATATATCGAGTATCGCCATTCAGCTGAACAATATTGAGATATGAGTTTTGGTCCATATCGCCCAGCCCTAGCCTGTCATCCTATAAATAATAGCTTTACTGATGAATGTATGATCGAGTTGTTGCCATACTTCCCTTTTACGTCTTTTAGGCTTAAGCATGACGTTTAATCAAGATATTAGTCAAAATATTTGAGATATCCAAAGCTGAAACTTACTGATTTGTTTTGTGGTGTTCGGAGTGTCTTATTTATTTTACTTGATACACATTTTCCAGGTTTCTCAGAATAATCTTCATGCATTTCCACAATAATCTTTCTGTCAATATTACTTATCAGGGGGGAAAGTTTTGATTTTCTGAGTTGTGTCTGGTTGCATTACTTTTACTTAACCAGGGAACAGAGAAAAGGGAACAAACTAACCTAGTTTTATAGGTTCATGAAGGGCAGCACATCTGCATCTTTGGCTTTAATTACAGCAGCTCACAGCACTCATGCTAAACAAGGAGCTGTGCCTCTTACAAGTCTTAAGACTGTTTCCACCAGTCGTTCGGGTTCAGTTTGGTTCGGTACGGTACGGTTCACATTTATTACAGTCAAAAGTTGGGAATTTTCCCAAAATCATCAACCAGTACCCTCCTACATTTTTGCTACTCACGGTGGTTGGGATGCCAAGCGTACCAATCCCCCATAGAGGGTGGAGCTTGACACACTGCATCCGTTGCAATCTGTTGATTGGTCGAAGGAATCGTCACGTCCCGTGCAACAGCGGTAGTAAAGGACACAAATCGTGCCATGTTTAAGTTTCACATAGCTTTCGAGTGATTATTTTCATGCCCTTAAGCTGTCCAGCTTTCTCTCACTTAAATCTTGTCTTCTTGTGATGAAAGCCAAATGCCAAGAAGAGGGAACACAAAGATGCTGAACCCTCCATTGTTGCCCTTTCGTTTAAGTTTACTGTGTCTCATACTTCTTCATTTTATTTATTGGCGAGCTACACTGTGTCGTGCTGCTTGGTGGAAACAGGGCTTTAGACAAGTAAGATATGTTGACTTCTACCCCGTTGGGTCAGGATATCGAATAAACAAAAATGTAATCAAGATACGACAGACAACAGATGTAAACACAGAGCAAATCAGAGCTTTTCATTTAACCTGAAATATGCATATAAGGAGCGTCTTTGATTAGTTTAGCGCTTTCTTTTTTACAGCTTTTATTTTCATGAGTAATCATGGCAAACACCTAATGATCCAGGACGCCATACTACTCTCACAGTTGCAGAATCATGTTTTTATTGTCACTGCATATAAGTGAGGTGATGGTTATGGTTGGTCACGTATGAAAAAGCAGGTTATTTTTAGCCGTCAAGCTTCAGTCACTCTTGTTGCATGACAACCTTCATGGGCAAAGTTTAACCAGCCATAGCTAATAACTGTTAAACAGTCTGTTAAAGAAAACACATCATTGCTGTGACTAGCTGCACATATATTTTATTGTATTTAAATATCTCCTCTATATGTAATGTTACCAGCTTTGTCCAATGTTGACTATCAAAAAATTGTCCTGCAAAAACACCTTTGTAAAGGAAAAAAAAAAGCAAACAGTGATTCACTAAAAAAAGAATTCCCTGACTTGACATCTTCCCTGTAACATTTCCACGGTAGGTAGTAGTGACTTAAACACAAGGTGTGCACAAGTAAGACAGCTGTACATCTGAATCAATATATTATAACATGTTTACACCAGGAAAAAAAACATTGTTGCTGATAACATATTTTGTTGATTAAAGCCGTTGAGAAGTAATAGGGTGTACACAGGCTGTAGTCCTGTGGCCCGGGTTCAAATCCGACGTGTAGCTTTATTCCCCACTATCTAATCGGTATGTCTCCTGTCCTGATTCGATCCACTGTCCTATCTCTACTATAAAGGCTGAAAAAAATATATTTTTAAAGCATTACTTTGGTCTTATTATTATAACAATTACAGTTTCCATAAAAACTACAAATAAAAAGCAGAAAAAAACTACTAACATGGTGTAGCTTTCAGTTTTTGTCCATAACACTTTCACTCTTTAGATGTCCGATTCCCATTGAACACACTTTTTAAGTTTTTATAGGAACTTAACAAAAATAAAAGTTTAAAGGACACTATGCAAAAACAAGATTTCCAACAGTTAATAAACAATAACAATAATACCTCCAATTTTTTGTAGCTTTGCCTTACTGCCTTGTTTTTTCAGCTTTTATAATGTAACGGCCTGTCCTAAACACCCTCGAGCGACGCAGTGCGTATGTAATAGTTTGAGCATTACATTACATGCAATGTTCTTTTACTGTAAACTTGTTGGCCAGTGAGAAATGATGCAAAATATTGAAATGAAGTATTTGAGTGCTGATGAAACACGATTTGAATAAAATTGCACACTGACACCGCTAGATAAAACTCCTCTGTTCAAGGGAGAAAAATATCCTCCATGGCTACAGTTAATGTTGGAACTTGAAGGTCACATATTATGCAAAATACAGTTTACCCATGTTTTTCTAACTCTCATGTTTCCCTGTCTGTCTATTAACTTCCCAAATTATGAGAAAATTCTGTCCGGTCTGTCTTTTGCCCGCTCCACTTTTCAGAAAATAGTTTGCTCAAACAGGCCGTTCAGAGAAGTAACTCCTCCCCCAGTGGGGTGACACTCCCACAGCTAGGTGTTTGTTCTGCCCCTCTGAGTCTGCCTTCTCACCGTAAACAATCAGACATGGTGCAAGAACGCCCGAGCCCTTCCAGAGATGGACGTGGCTACGGACACAGAAACGGCCTGTTCTGAGCAGGGCTTAAATAGACGGCTTTATAGGTGTTGCGCTGCTATGATGTCACGCTATTATGTAGCTGACACGGCCATCCAGGGCACACCCCATCTACCAAGAAAGAGTACAGTCTGCTGTGGAAACTCATTAACATAAAGGTTTACCGTACCTAACCGGGCTGCTTGGTGGAAACGATATGGAATAAACAGAAAACTAAATCAAGGTTCCCTGACAGATGTAGACGTTTTTAGTAAGAATAGGAGGATATGTGATCTTTAATAATTTTTTTCCCTTTTCACAGAATCTGAAGGCACTGGGAAAAGGCGCATAGAAAAATTTCCATACTCGATGACATTACATCGCAATGTCCGATCGTTTGGGGCAAATAACCAAGTCCAAGGATGGGAAAAGCAAATATTCCTCACTCAGCCTATTTGACAAGTACAAGGGAAAATCAATAGAAACTCAGAAAAACACAGGTAAGGATGAATTTATTAAGTGAATATTTACTTTTCTTCTATTACCGTTTTTTTTTTTTGGCTTTACCGTCCTGTTTCTCTCTTCTAGCAGTTCCGCGACATGGCTTACAGAGTCTTGGCAAAGTGGCCGCAGCCCGGCGCATGCCCCCACCTGCTCACCTGCCGAGCTTGAAATCCGAAAACAAAGGAAACGATCCCAACGTGATTATTGTGCCTAAAGACGGTACAGGATGGGCGAACAAGCAGGAACAACCCGATCAAAAGAGGTAAGGGGAGAAATATACTATCTCGTCTCATCTTTTATTCAAACTTCATGTGAAGTCACAATACTTAAAGTTCTAATTTATTATATGATTTTGCATTTTATTTTGGTACTTTGAAGGCTTTTGTACGGTGTGGTTTTCAGTCAAATAAAACAACTTAACCACCCTCAGTGCAATGAAGAAGTGCACTCTTGGAGATATGCAGCAGCTTACATCACTCTTTTTGTTTTGTGTAAGGCAGCATCATGAAAATTAGAACACAGCTTTGAGCTTTGTAGCGCTCAGCTGTAGTTTCAAAGCTGCTACCCCGTGTTTACAGTGAGTTGCTGTATTAACACCTGCTCAGCGGTTCAGACTTCCATCCTCTGGTGTTACGTCAATGTGTCTGTGCTCGCTTTGACCCTTTCTTTTTCTGTCTTGTGTGCAGTTCTATTGCATCAATACCACAGCTGCCGGAGTCGCAGCCGCAGCCGGCTTCACAGAAATCTGTCTCCAATCTTCAGAAGCCCTCACCGGGAGCCAACCAAGAGGTGCGTACGTGCAGCCAGGGTCATGATGTGGACATTTCCATTCATTTCTCAATATCACAAGGATTTTTCTTGACCCTTTGTCCTAAACTCAAAGAGCTCCTTCACAAAGAGCTGTAGATTAAGTGCTAGATCTTATTAATAAATACTTTCAAACTGTTGCATTTTTTATGACTGAATTAGTTCTATGAAGTGTGAGCAATACCTGTTTCAATACCACAGCAACAAACAGAAGCCCCAGACAGCTAATATTAGATCCATGCACAGTGCTAGTACAGCACACAGACACACACACAAAAGCGGTTATAGACCAATTTTTATCTTACTTTTGTAATTAACCAAGCAGCCCTGTTGAAAAAAGTGAAGGCAATGCGGAAGTGCAAAAAACTGCAGTTCCAAGAGTGTCCACTAGAGGATTGCTGCAAATGCCCCGTCACATACACAACTGTTCTAAAATGCCTGTTTTAAAATGTTAACCTGTTTCATGCAGCTTAAGCATGCTTAATAAGGAGCTTGACGGAGGTTTAAGGCACGCCTGTGCTCCACCTCTTTGTTACTAGTTTGTCGGAAAGCTTCGTTGAGACAGCATTGTCAATATGTTGACCGCCATTGTTAGTCCTCAAAATTCCCTTTCAGTAACCAAAGGCTGATGTCACTGAGGCTACGTCCATGTTTAATACAGTCCATGTAATTAACACAAACCCTCTTCTCAGGAAATCTCTGTTTCCTCGATTTGGCTACCTGGAGAGACTTTAGGCTATGCGTGAACGCAAACAGCCACATTTTTGGCGCAGACTTTACCCGGAGTTTCCCGGCCAGACCCCTAGTATTTTTTCCGCAGAAAATCCGAGTGAGCTGATGTCTGAACGCGGCAGCATATACTCCGGGGATTTCAATTTGAGCCAATAGAAAGAGAATGACGTTTATATACAGTGACTGCCTAAAGTGTCTGCACGCGACCACTACGATCTCCGTGCACGTAATTAAACGGCTGCACTATGTTTTCTGTTCGTCAGTATGTTGTCCGGGTTGTTTATTTACGTCACGTCTTACCTTGGGAAATCCCCCGAGCCCCCTCCCCTCTGAAAGGGATAGTCCCCCGCTGTGAGGAGCATATGTGAACAGCTAGGTCGGGAGAATCTCCAGAGAAGTCCTCCTGTAAATATCTAGATATTACCCGGAGTGCATATGTGAAAACGGCAACAGATTGGCTTCATTTTAGAAGCTGCAGAACTCTAAATGCTGCATATACTTTCCATATGTCAGAAGAAGTACAATATTCTGTATGCAGGTCAGAGATCTAATGCATCTATCAGCATGTGACTTTGTTTTTTTTGCTTTGTTTCCTCAGACCACAAACACAGGTGGACCAAAGCAATGGGCCCAGCTAAATGGAAAGGCAGTAGAGCCAGATGGTGAGTCATCCTAGCTCTGTAATTAAGCATGAAATGTGTTTAAAATCACATTTCATGCTACCGGGGAACGATTTGCTGTTCAAACTTGGACCCCTACTTGTCTTTGCCAATTTGTAAAAATGCTCTTCTGTTTGCACGAGTCAGACTGACACCTCTTCCTTTTTTCCTCTCATCATCTTTTAACCACAACAACAGGTTCAAGGGCCTCAAACCGACTTCAGCCCTTCTCTCACGAGGAATTTCCCACGCTAAAGGCAGCTGGAGAACAGGACAAGGCTGGCAAGGAAAGAAGCGGCTTCGATCCGTCGTATGGGCCCGGACCAAGCCTCCGCCCCCAGAGTAGGTCTACGCTCGTAGGACTTGGCAGGCTCACAAACACAGGATAAACTCTGCTGGAAACAAATTGTTAAATTGTCTGCGAGAGTTCTGTCTTTCTGGCAGCTTAACTGTATTTTTGAAACACATGAACATCTCCTTGATAAACTTAAAGAAACAATTTACAGCAGTGAGAGGAAGAGAGCAGTTTGTTTAGGTTTTATAAGTCAATGCTACACTGTGTCCTCTACAGTTCTTTTTTTAAAGCAGCTTCACAACCGACATGCTGCCATTTTTCTCAAAGACTTGTTTCCCTTAGTGCCAGAGTACATAACAGCTGTCATTTATGAAGTTTTAGGACAATTAATCAGGTTTTAGAGTGGCTGTTTCAGTGATACAGAGAGCCTTGATTCCCTTCAAACAGGGCAGTATTTCTGGTAATTCAAGACTTTTGTCAATCTTTCCATTCAGATTTTGTAATTCTGTTTGCCCAAACCTCTCTTTCTCCTCAGACGTGACGAGCTGGAGGGAAGGTGGTGGCAGGAACCTTCAGCCCTCGACCCTGACCCTCGGCCTGCCAGCAGACCCTGAGGGTAAGATCACTGCCCTGGGTGAGAGCGGCACCCCTCCAGCCTCATCTCACCCCCCCTCTGCCACCGTCACGACCTCCTCTAGCGTGGTGACGGCTCCGTCTCCGGTCCTCGACCCCAAGGAGCCTTCCCTACGACCCGCCCAGCCTGTCCGCAGAACAACCGTCCCCACTGCGCTGCAGTACCAGCTTCACCACACCTCCACGGCTGTCTACCATGACATGTTGCCCGCTTTTGTAAGTACCTTTAAATCCGCCAGCTAACAACACAGATGTGTGGAAGGTTAGAACTATGAGGGTGTTTTATTACGTATGTTTCAGGTACTATGGTGGTGGCTGAGGTCAACCCTTCAGTTCTTATTTCCTAACTTAAAAAACAGTGTTTTATAACTTTGTCTTTTGGACAGTATTTATTCATTGCTGCACATAATGATCAAAGTATAAACTGTTGGCTGGAGCAGAACTGCTCTCGCTCCCTTTTACCTTTTGTACATTACTATGATTACTGGACATTGAGTTACTATGGATGCAGGAACATGCTGTGTCTGTTCTTCATTTTGCTGTCATACAGTATGACTCAAAGAAATAGATAAAATCCTGTAATAGTCTCCAATCTTCTTTTTGGCACATAATGACACTCAAATCATTCGCATCAGATAATAGAAGATCATTGCACTTGAACAAGAGACTGAAGGTCTTATATTCATCCACCTAAAGTATCGAAGTATGCTGCGCCCCGATCTTTGCTCCGTATATTTTTCAGCTGTTTTGGTCTTTGACAATCCTGTGCCTGATGTATTTCTACTGAACTACACATTTTTATCCCTCTGCTGTTTTCAGATGTGTTCCAAAGATACACGTGAAGCCCCAGGTACAGAAACTGTTCCCACCACTGTTGCAGCCCCCGCCCGATTTGAAAGCAAACCCACTTTTAGACAGAGCTACCCCAAACCTGATGTTGTCAAGTAAGTTTGTCCACATGGTGACGGTTGAACCTAGACGTTTAAGACAACTGGCATTTGCTTTATGGTTATTTTTACCGTCTCTTTCTGCAGTGGTGATGTAAAGAGAGAGGCCCGCTTCGCCCGTGCTGCACCTCGACTCGTCTCTTCTCAGCCCATCCGCAGGCCTGGTGAGAGACCGCAGCGCCCGGCCATCGTCAATCCGGAGGACCTGAAGGATCTGGATGAGCTTGACATTGACTGTGAGGATGGATGGGCTGGTAGGTGTTTCTTAAACTGGTTCAACTGCCTCCAGGTTTCTCTGTGGAGAAGCACCTGATTATTCACTGTTTGCACAACCAATCAGTACAATGGCTCCTTCAAACACAGACTGAAAAAATATTCTGCAATTCTGTGAGCAAATTCCAAGCGCATTGGTGCGTCACATAAACTGGAAAATTATGGGAAAACTTTGAATATTTGTGCAATTTAGAAAGTTCACAAGAGTTAACCTGCAATTTTAAGTGATTAAAAAAAAGAAATGACCCAATATTTGGTGCCTAGGATTTGTATATTTGTCACTCTGGCATTGAAAAAAGGTGTTGATATATCATTTGGTTTTGACTAGAATTGTATCAAAGATTAAAATTTAGATTCTGTGACAACCCTACAAGATATTGGGGTTCATTTGGGCAGTTTTGTTGTTTTGTTGGGATTAAAGATCGCTTTCTATAAATCTTTGTTGGTAACAAAACACAGTATAAGTCCGGCTACATATCGAGTGTGACCCGTTTACAGCCTGAGGAACACCCACTGGATGCTCCAAGCGTTCAACATCTTGTCCCTCTACGCATCTGCTCACTGTTACTTTGTTTTTTTCAGGACTCCACGAGGAAGTGGATTATAGTGAGAAGCTGAAGTTCAGTGATGATGAAGAAGAACACTCCAGTGAAAAAAACAAAATGTGGTGAGACCTCTTTCCTCATTGCTCTGTTTTACGCTCACACTTTTAGGGAATTGTCATGATTTAAAGGGCTCCTGGTTGAATTTGGATGTACTGCTCTTTAGGACTGAATGGGAGAGGGAGAGAGAGAACTGCCAATCCTCCCTGAGTGCAGGTGAGGCGGCGTACACCCAGGAGGGCCTCGAGGAGGGTTATTCTTACCAACATCACCACCACGAGTCTCTGAGGAAGACCAGCAGCAGATATCTCTCTCCGGACCCCTCGGTAACCACACACAACGCTTTGTTATTTCCACTTTCACCCCTCCCCTTCTGAGATTACTTATTTAAGATTAACTCATTATGATGTTTTCCTCTGTTAAAACACACTGTTCTTTAATCCCTCTGTGCCTGCTGAGGATAAGGCAACACTACAGAGCATATGAATAGCAGCAGCCTTCGCACGCCCTCGAGTGAGACTGTCATTATGAATAAGAAGGGATGACCTTGCAGTAACCATAGAGATACATCTCACTTCTTTTCACTTGCAAAGTATTTTGCTTGGCAAGTGAAAAGGGTGTTAAAGACATAATGGCAATACGAGTTTGCTCCTGCTTTTTTGACCTGTTTCAAAATGTGAAAAATTGAATCACTTCCAGGAAAAATCTGCAAGTAAAGATTCATGTTTAAGCCTCTGAAGTTATTATTTTACAAAACAAGATTTTGAGGCTTTTAGGCTCTTTACGTGAGTGGGTGGGCTTAACAGGCAAAATAATAACAGGGTATATTGTAAGTGTCAAATCCTTCCGTCTCCCTATCAACATGCTTCCATCCTTTAGAGTTCTGAATCATTATATCAATGATTTAAATGTATATGCTCTGTGCACCCGCACAGGTGTTAGTGATTAGAACATGTTTAGACCTCTTCCCAGGAATATGTTGGTTTGGACCTGAGTCCAGACTCTCAAAACTGGAAGTCTCAAAGTCTCTAGCAGTCATACTCAACTTGAGAGCAAAGAAACATGGCAGTGATAGTTTTTGTAGTACTTTTTAACAAATAATTCATGAACAAAACAAAAAAAAAACAATGCATAAATTCATGACTGTGTTTGAATTAGCTGTACATGCTACAGCAGTGTGCTGTACTGTACATGTACAGAGTGCGTGCTCAGCTGTGATACCCATCATTTTTAAAGCATCAGTCTCCCCCTTAAACTGCATCTCTTCCATCTCTAGGCCCTGCAGAAAATTCCAGGTGAGCCACCAGCTGACCAGGATGAACACCAGCGCCAGTCTCAGGGTCCAGCCAGGGCCAAGTACGTGTCCCCTGAGCTGTCGGAGGCCGTGGAGAGGGCCCGCAGACGCAGGGAGGAAGAAGAGAGGCGTGCCCGTGAGGAACGGCTGGCTGCCTGTGCTGAGAAACTGAAGAAGCTGGACGAGAAATTTGGGAAGACCGAAAGGCAGATGTCAAAGACGGAGGAGATCCTGAAAGAAGGAGAGGGCAAAGAAGCTCCTCTCTCTCCACCCAGGGAGCAGAGTAAAGGCCACCCTGAGACCTGGCAATACAGCACAAAGGGTAAAGAAGAAAAATCTAAATTTAACCTGACGTGTTAAACGTGTGTTATGAAAGTTATAAAAGTAATATCTAAGCATTTCTTCGTATCAAATCATCTCCAGATGGAAGTGATGGTGCCCCGGACCACTCTCCTGGCCACAGCTACCGAGAGGAACCTGGGTTCTCTAACTATCGGGGCAGCGAGGATGATAGCCAGGAGCCGTCCTCCCCGTCAGGAGACTACAATGGACGCCATCCCTCCAAACCGATGCCACCCCGCTTTCAAAAGCAGCCGCAGCAGCCGCAGCCGCAGCCGCAGCCACCGCAGCAGCAGCAGCAGCAGCAGCAGCACCACCAGCAGCAGCAGCAGCAGCAGCAGGTGAGTGCCAGATGATGTCCCTTCTTAACCCATAAAGTCCTAATCCTTCACTAATGGCTCATGGAGTAGTGGCTGCTTTGTGAGAAGAGATTTTTTAAGGTAACGGTCATCAGCTTGCAAACATGACCAGCAGGGGACCATGTGAAGGGGTGTAATCTGTTTACCTTTGATTGGATTGTCTGTTGTTTATTCTCTTCAGATCACGATCAGTTTACGTATCACTAGACCTTAAACAAAACAGTTGAGCACAGTTTTATTCTTTTATAGAAATTGACGCAATACAACAGAAAAGAACCGGTGTTACATACACGTTAAAAAAAAGGTCTAAATGACATTTAGCTGCTGTTGCTTGATTTGGTTCTGACATGACTTTCAGAACGAGCCCATTTCAAGACTGTTTGTTATTCGGAGCCAGAATCAAAGAAATTACCAACCACTGTATGATGCTGCATGTGATGTGAAAAGTTCCTCCTGTAAAATGTTCATTTTTCGTCCAAAATTTAATCAAGTAGTTCCTTGCTAGCTGCAATATTACCATCCTTACATTTTATATAAAACATAGAAGATTTTAACAGATCGATTCAAAATTAGGGATGCTCCGATCTATCAGTTGAATACCAGTGTTACTCTATACTCACCCTGTTTTTCAGACTTTTAAAAATAATGTAACATGCGATGTGTGTCTGTCATGTCGGGTCAAAAAGAAGACTGTTACAGTGGAAGATATCCTCCTGTCCTTTTTGACTCAGAAGTCTACAATGATGTGTCCGTGTCCCTTTTTCACAGGGACTGTGGGTTTTGTTCTTGACCTCATGCGAGTGTGTTTGTTGTGAACTCTTTTCAGGAGCAGGTATACAAGATGCAGCACTGGCCGCAGTCCGGTCACCCTGCCTCGTCTGGCTCGAGCCACAGCCAACGTGGCTTCTATCCACCGCATGTCCTCGGGTTTGATCCCCGCTGGATGATGATGCCGCCTTTCATGGATCCCCGCATGGCCCAAGGACGATCCCCTGTGGATTACTATCCAGGG
Source organism: Labrus bergylta (assembly GCF_963930695.1). NCBI lineage: Eukaryota > Metazoa > Chordata > Actinopteri > Labriformes > Labridae > Labrus > Labrus bergylta. The sequence continues at coordinate 21,815,140 of NC_089211.1, forward strand.
GCTGTCCACTCTTCAGGTAATGAACCGAGGAGATGAACGCAGGTCTTTTAAATGTAAAAACAAAGAAAGTCTCTTAGTTTTTGGAGCATGACAAAAAGTTTTCAATTTGAAAAACGTGTTTTGTTTTCAGCAGGAATGATGAAACCCATGATGCATCAAGACCACTTGAATAGTCCCGGATCTGATGAGGGATGCCACCATCCCAGCCTGCACCAGGAGAGAAGAGCCCCTTCCACTGAACCGTACCCTATGTGGAACCAAGATGGCTACCCCTTACGCAGCTTTACTCCACCTTACCAGAGACAGCATGAAAGCTCAGATGGTGGGCAGCCGGATGACAGGTCAGTTATTGTGTCAAAAATGGGAGATGGAGGCAGACTTACAATTTTGTCAGTTCAAAACAGTACTTGAACTATTCCCTTTTTTTTTTTTTTTTTATCGCTTTTATGTAATAACTGTATCTTTCACCAGAGCAGTTAATTTCCGGGCAGACGGGGAATATAGTTCTTCCAATTAGACTTTTTCGTCATGTCTTTCCTTCTGAGACCCCCCTTCCATCTGATATGGAGAACAGTCACACTTTGACGGACATATTTGAATAAGCAACTCAGGAAGATATCAGTGGCAGGATGTCCTGAAAATTTGGATTTCCAGGAGTGCATGTGTGAAAACAGCTTTAGAGCAAAATCCTGCAAAGCAACCTTTCTGTCTTTGTCTTTCTTCATCTTTATCAAATCCTCTTTTTCTACAGAAGTGATTTGGCCGGCTCCCAACAGGACTCCTATGAAGACAGAGCAAACGAGTGCTTAAACCAAGACGATCTCCCCCATCATGCTTACCAGAGCCGAGGCTCAGACAGGGAACACAGACACCGTGACCAAGGCTTACTGACCACTGCCCAGAACCTCCCGCAGAATCATGCAGATAGTGATTACCCGAAACAAGACTCCCGAGAAAAGCATCTGAAAGATAGCCCTGATTCACACGATGAGATCTTGGAAGGCTCTAAGGACAGCTGGAAAAGAGATGGGGGTCAGAAACAAGAAGAAAGACTCGGCAATGCTCAAAACCAGTGGTCTGAGTCCAGTTCCAGTTCCAGCAGTAGTGTCAGCCAGCCGTCTGAGACCAGCGGGCGCACTCTGATCCGCAGAACTGGACCCATCAAGAAACCAGTTCTCAAGGCTCTCAAAGTGGAAGACAAAGAAAATGAGAAGCCCAAACCTGAGCCGGAGGAGAAGACTGTCCCTTACCGCCTGGAGAAAGAAATCCTTACTAATGTTTACGACTTAAAGAAGGATAACCAACCAGCCAGCAGCAGGCGCTCAGCTTCACCTGTTGTCGAGAAACAGCCGGAAGAGAGGCAGCGTCAGTCACCAGCTCCCACTAAAACAGAGAGGCCCTTAAGCACCCACAGTGACGACTCCCCCAAAGAGAACGCCTGGGACAGCGGGAAGAGCCAGTCGCCCAGAGAAAGCCAGGACAACCGGGAGCCCCACGCACCACGGCGCAATAACTGGATCTTTATCGATGAGGAACAGGCCTTCGGTGCAGTCAGGGGAACCGGCAGAGGCCGCAGCCGAGGCTTCAGGGAATTCAGCTCTAGAGGTGGAACCCGGGGCGGCCGAGGTGGTGACAATCTTAGAGGGTCTTACAACAACAACAACAACAGCAGCGGAGCTCAGCGCACAGGCAGAGGCCGAGCCATACCCAGGGACCTCGTCAAGGTGGACGAGTTCCAGAGGGGCAAGCCCAGAAGGCGAAACGTCAGCGAGACTTTGAGTGAAACCTCCGAGTACGAGGAACTGCCAAAGAGGCGACGCCAGAAGGGGTCTGAGAATGGAGAGGGTTACACAGAGTCTGGAGAAGTCCGTAAAGCTGACAGGGATTCCTGGAGGTCCAACAAGGTGTACACAGAGGACCAGGCAGCCCAAGATTCACGGGATAAGACCAAGAACAGCCGAGGTTTTGGAGGTCGCATGCTTCCCCCCAGACTGAACACCACTGCAAGTTACAATCGAGGCTTTGGAGGGTCAAGGGACATTTCTACTTGGAGGGGGCGTGGACCCCAGTTCATTAGCAGTGGTGGCTCCGTGCAAGAAAACGGTTATGGCCCTGGAGCCGAGACAACCTACTCCCGCAGACCCCCTGTTGAACGCGAGGCTCTAAAGTACGCCCCTAAATTCACTGGATCCTTCATGGAAAACGGCACAGAGGACCGGGAAGGAGAATACTACTTTGACAACGACAACCCAGACAGGCAGATGTTGAGGAGACGACGACCACCCCGTCAAGACAAACCTCCCAGGTTCCGACGACTACAACAAGAACGTGAACCCGGCTCAAACCAGTGGACGAGTGATGAGTACATCAACGGAGACTTTGCAAATCCCTGGCCCAGTCGTCCCAAAGGCAGTGGGGAGGAAACCTGGCCCAGTGGGCACTACACCGCCGGACGACCCAGCCAACATGGTCAGACCGAGGAATGGGAGACGGGATCAGAGAACAGCGACTTTGGCGACTGGAGAGAGAAGCGAGGTGGGAGTGGAGGCCCGGCTCCACAGGGACACGGCGATGCTCCCTCAGACTCGGGTCACAATGAACCGGGTTCCGGTGAGAAGAGGGAGCTTTGCAAGAGAAGCTTCTCTAGCCAGAGACCGCTGGTGGAGCGGCAGAACAGGAAAGGAGAGCCGTCCCTGCTGGAAGCGAGCAGGATGGTGCGCACACCTGACCCACCAACATCCTCCTCCAACAGGAGTGACAGCTGGCAGAATGGAGGCCCGAGTTGTAAGAGGTGAGGAAATAAAAGAACAAATCAAGAACCGGTTTGTTACAAAATGCTCTGTCTAGATGTACTGCTCCTGGTAATTTGAGTCCTCTATATGTGCATGGAAATATTCTTAACGCTCCATTGTCTTGTTTTACTGATTGTTGCCTAGAATGCATTAACAGTGTTTCACCTGTATTGATTTGACCTAAACATTTTGGCCGACACTCTTAAAGTGACAGGAACAAACAAGTTTCTGTCCTCTTTCATTTTGGGAAACCAAAAATTCAGTTAAAAATATTTGAAAATAAAAGGTAACTTTACATAAACATAGAAAAGCTGAAGCAGTTCAGTTATAGTTGTAGCTTTAATTTGACACTTTATTGACTCCTTTAGGGAATTTATTTCCTGGACTCCAATGCTGTGCACATTTAGCTTCCCCAAAAGAAGAATTAAAAGAAAAATAGAAACAAACAACATTCCATGTTATCAGGAAATCAGAAACAATCAAAATTATGATAGAGGTGAGCACAAATCAAAACAGTTCAGTATGCATTGGGGACTCTGTCATCTGTCAGATGGTTCCAGCTCCGAGTGGAGGATGTGCAGAGACAACACTCTCTGGGCATGCCTGAGAATGGAGGGAGAGGTTTTCACTCCCCCCTCATAACCTGCATGACAGTCTGTATCAGACAAGCGAGCCTAATTTTCTAACTGTGTTGGGAGTTGGTAATTATGCTGACCTCCCTTACGTGAGGTTACTCTCCAAAACACCCTGAGTCTATGATAAGAAATAGTCTTTGCTGTAAACAAGAACACAATAATCAATGATTAAACTACATCAGGAACATCTTTCTGGACAACTTGTTCTTATTGATTCCTTTTCTAGTTTGTTTTTGTGCCGAAAATAGCTGAGATGATGGTTCATTAACGCTGGCCTCTTGGGTTTGGAATAGTGCATTTTTTAATGTAATTGATACAAACACCAGTATTATGTAGACAGTTTCTTCTGTGGACACGGCTCCATCCGGCTGCATTGGTTAAGGATGTAAAATAACCTCCTTGTGACCCCCCTTGTCTCTCCTTTTCTCTGTTTTTCAGTAGAGGCCCAGATGAGTCAGGCCCGGTCTACAGCATCGAGCAGCAAGAGGAGAGGGAGCCCACTGAGCCTTCTGGGAAGAAATTAGAAAAAGAGCTGAAGCAAGGAGCTGTGAAGACCGACATAGTTGAACCGCTGTCTCAGTATGAGCTCAGCAGCTACCCAAGTAAGTCCAATGTTTTAAAGTTCTCTCTTCCTTTTCATGTTGATAGAAATAGAAACAGTGGTGCCCATCTAAAGTGGTTAAAAACATGGCTTTTAGAGAATGCATCTCTTACCTTCTTATATAGTCTTTGCATTAACCATATGCCTGTTTTGTAGTTGAGGGAGATCTTGGGGGACCCGTTTCGTCTGCAGATGGATACCAGGATGCCTTGTCCAAAAAGCAAAGACGCCCCCAGGAGGATGACAGGAGGAGGAAAGAACAAGTAAATGCTGTACTAAATACTCAAGCTGTAAATAATCAGCCCAGATGCTTGAAAAGTGACCATGCAAAGAGTTTGCAGTTGATTAAACCATTCTGAATGTTGCCTGCATTCAGGTGCCGGTGAAGAACAGGACCATCACATCCAAGATACCGCCCCGCTTCGCTAAGAAGCAGGGAAGTATGAGCCTCGAGCAGCAGGAGGATGCGCTCACTTCTAACAACCTGGGAACTGAAATCTGGGAGACCAACAGCTCAGGTAATTGTCACGCTCATTATTCTGTGAAAGCTTTTTTATTATTAATACTAGAAGAAGTCAACTTAGAGACACATTACAATAACACACTCTGAAGCGCTGCCAGAGCACAAAGCATTGTCAATGAGCACACGTCCTTATGGATGTTAAAGTAGGATTAGGCTCTACATTAACATCCCTTTATATACACAATAGATACAATAAGATATTAAACCAGTGAGATGAGATATTTGCAAAGGACTTATTAAAATGTGCATTTTATGACTATTTATAAAGTAGAAGGAATGCTCTGTAAACTTTAATCAGTTTCATAGTTGATTTAGTCCTTTTATTCTGAATAGGCTCTCTATAAAAAAAAAAAATATATATATATATGTATATGTATATGTGTGTATGTATATGTGAATGGCATTTTTCACTAACATTTACTAATGGGATTTTTTATCTTCTTTTTTTTTTTTAGCTCTTTCTGTTCAGTCTTCAGGAGGAGACTCGTGGACCAAACAAGTGTCCTACACTGGAAGCGAGCCAAACTCTGAGGTAGGGTCAGGTCATCCTTTCAGCATATTCCTCTTTGTATCCCTATCTCCACAAAACAAACAAACTGAAGTTAATCTGGTCACTTTCAGAAACTTAAGCAAATAATTCAGTGTCCTCTTGTTCCTCGCCAGGACTCTGACGCGGGCCCTGAGCAGGCTAAAGAACAGCACAAGCCGGGGCCCATCGGGAACGAGCGCTCCCTGAAGCACCGCAAAGGCTCCGAAGGCGTGGATCGTCTGGAAGGTGGCCCCATCACACCAGTCAACGGTGTGGACCTCCACGTGGACTCTGTGCTGCCAGTGCCTCCCATTGAGTTCGGAGTCAGTGCCAAAGACTCTGATTTCAGCCTTCCACCGGGCTCCACCCCGGTGCCCGTGTCCAATCCTGTCAACAAGCTGCAGGATGCGCTCACCACCAACGTGAGAGACTACTCTACATTTATGAAAAAATGTTTAAAGATTAGTGTGACAATAACTGAGTGTTTTTAATTGATTCTGATCTTTTTCTTTCTAAACAGACGGCTCTCAATCAGAGTATCCCCATGCTGCGTTCCAACCACCTGCAGCCAGGCATTAACCTCAACCCCATCTCCTTCCCCAGTGCTGACCTCACTCTCAAGGTAATTCAATTACAACCCTGCAAAGGAATCCCCTGCAGACATTTTCTGTGCATTGAAACTTGTGTGTAATTTGTGTCCTCGTATATACATTTCAGCTTTGAATTTTTTTTATTTTTCTCAGATGGAATCAGCCCGAAAGGCATGGGAGAACTCTCAGTCCCTCCCCGAGCAGGGCTCTCCTGGCGGGGGTGCCTCAGGTGCTCAGCCTCCCTGCAGTGTTGGCTCATCCAGTGTCAGCTACAGCACGTTTGGAGGGGTCTCCATGCCTCAGATGCCTGTGGCTTCAGTCGCACCTTCCATGTCCATGCAAGGTAAAGCTGCCTCTCATAGTCACTGATAGATGATGGCTCAATATGTATATGAAGCTAAACTAAGTCTGTGTTTTCTGCTTTCTTCCATAGGAAATCATATCCCTCCGTTGTATCTGGACGGTCACGTCTTTCCCAGCCAGCCACGCCTCGTTCCTCCAACCATGACCCAGCAGCAGACATACCAACAGGTAGAGATCAAAACACTCTCACACAGGTCACATGCTTAATTGTGTTTCAGCTGAATGGTTATTATATTAAATGCATTTTCCAATTCAGGCTGCTGCAGCCCAGCAGATCCCCATTTCTTTACACACGTCTCTTCAGGCTCAGGCTCAGTTGGGGCTTCGTGGAGGTCTGCCTGTCTCCCAATCACAGGAGATGTTCAACTCTATCCCCCCCTTCAGGTACTGCTACCTCAAAGTTTTTATCTTACTTTCACTTTATCGTTCATCATGTTTGTTGGATCATGATTAACTTTCCATTCATCCTGTTGCCCCCTTTGCCTCTCAGGTCCCAGGTCTACATGCATCCCAACCTGTCCCAGGCCAGCCCCATGGTGCTGTCCGGCGGAGCCCCTCTCAAGGGGCCCTACTCGGCTTTCCCCGGCATGCAGCCCTCGGACATGGTCAAGCAGCAGTCAGGCTCGCACTACCAGCCAATGAACGGCAGCCAGCAGCTGGTCTACGACAGCCAGATGAACCAGGGCCCGGGTATGGGTTCCTCTCAGCTGATGGACTCCCAGCTCATCCAGGTGAGTGGATTAGTAAAGCTCAGAGTCCATTGAGGGCGACACAAAGGGAAGGTTCCTCAAAGGAGCTTTAAGGTACTGTACTACTCCTGGTGTACAAAGCATTGACACCACGTTTTCTGAAAGGCCTCTAAGTATAATCAGACCAATGACTATATAAAGATGGACAACGCCTCAACCTCTGACATATTGTGAATTTGAAGCCAGAGTCTTTGCAGTAGGGATTGGCTGGAGGAGCCACACAAACGAAAACACACAGTAAACTTAGAGATAAAAGGACAGAGATCCGTCAGGTCGGTACAGTATTACAGTTTCTTGTATTTAGATTTGATAGTTTTACCCATGTTCCATCTGTTAACAAGAAAGAAGCAAGGTGTATGAGCTAAAAATAAATCTTTTGGCTTCACTTCAGGCGGCATGTTGTGCTGTACATTCTTTATACAGTTTATATCTGTGAAGACGTTTATTATAATGATCCTTTCTCCTGCAGGTGACCATGCCTCTACCCGGCTCTCAGCTGCGCTACGGCTCAGCTCAGCAACACCTCATCCTCCCTCAGTCGATCCAGCTGCAGCAGGGACAGAACCTGTCAGTCGGTGCTCCACGCCGCATGTTGCCACCCGGCTCTCAGCCTGGTGTCATGACCGGCAGTCGAGAGGTGAGACTTGTTTCTATATATTCAAATCAAAAACTGTTCTGATAAAACATCAGAGCAGTTAAGGGCCTGTTTCCACTAACGCCATTTATTGCGCTGGCAGCACCCGTTCTCAATCCAAAACTGCATATTTAATACGAAACCATAGATATTCAGCGTTTTCAGTGCTCGGCGGACAGAGTGTAAAAGCGCCCTTTTTTTGTCGCTGCATTCGCGGCACTCTCAGTTTCCAAAAAAACAGCGTTGCGCTCGTCAATGTCTCTTCTCCCTCACCGACCAATCATAATCAAGAAGGGGTGGGACTTCTGCTATCAGCTTTGTCAACAACACTGGCGGGGAAGAAAATTATCTGACTTGTCCTTCGAGGGAACATGATTCCTCTACTTTATTTCCACGTTCTCTTGTTGATATTTCCTGCAATAAAAGCAAATAATAAGCACGCAGAGCGACCTCAAACAGACCTAACGCTCACTACCGAGGGATGGAGAATTAAACTTTCGTAACCTAGCAACAATAGGCTCAGGTGACAAGCGCTTTTACACCAGGGTCGTGAGTGCTGCCAGTGCTTAAAGCTCCGTTAATGGACACAGGCCCCAAAAATTCAAACACAATTGCTGTATTTCTCTTCTCTAATTAATTAATCCTCATTGACAATGTCAGTGCTTTCATCTTTATTCCCAGGGCTCACAGATGGAAATGAAAGGTTTCCAGTTCGCTGAGAAGCCCAGTCATTCCCCTGGTTTATCAGGAGGGTCCTACAGGTAGGAATGATAGAAGTGCTTTGCGTTGTCGACGAGTGAGATATGATGAATCAAAAATACACAGTTTAGGAAATAGAAATTAAATCAGCATTTTCTTTTCATTTTGAACATGTTGGAATTTGTTCATTGGATTGTAAAGTCATCTGTCTTCCTCCTTCTCATCAGGCCCGGGTCTGCCAGTCCCAGCGGGAAGCCCTCTGGTCCTGGGGGGCCTGTTGGTCCTCTGCCCACCCATTTTGCTCAACAGGTGTGTGTTTCTCAAATGTATATATATAAATAAATACATTGGGCTGTGTTTAATCTGAGCAATTCTAAACTCTAAAACATTTGGAAAGGATGTGATTTAAAAAAACAAACCTGTGACAGAGCTTGACTTTTTTGGAAATGACCTGAAATACCAACATGCTAACTAATTCTTTTCATTCATTTCCAACCCCTTCATCAACCCCCCCTCCCCCCTCCCTCCTCCTCCTGCTCACCCATGACCAACAGGTCCCCCCCTCTCAGGGCAGCATGGTGATGCACATGCGCCCCCCCACCACTGGCCCTTTCCCCAACCCCATCCAGAGACCCGTCATGCAGGTCAAACAGCCTGTCATCATCCGCTCCCCCCCTTACCCCAACCCCGGCCGTGACCCCTCCCACTCCACCCCTCCCTCTGCCCCTGAGCCCGCTGTTAAAGGGCCAGAGGATGGCATGAAGGTGAGCCACCCACTGTAAATATAGGTAATTTGATTTTTATCCATTTTTCTTTCTCTCTCTTTACCTTTTCTTACCGTGTGGAAGTGTTTGCATTTACTTAAATTGATAGTTTTTATCTGACAAGAATAGAAATAATCTAATTTCTTCTGCTGTAAGACTTTAAGATTATTTTAAACTATTTATAATATCACTGGTAATATTTATGTATCTACTTACTCTACTATGATATTAAAAAATGTGTCATATCAGCTAAAATAATATTTTTCAAGTGTGAAAGTAGTAACTTTTGTCTTCCTCAGTATCAGAATGTGCATAAAGCTGCTCATGTTTTTGGATGGTTTAAAGCTGATGAATTTCAAGTGACGATAATGTTTCAATAATAATGGAACAGTTAAGATGGGTCATATATAAGATTGAGTTTAAGTTTCTTACCTTGCTCCTCGTACCGTTTTATGAAGAGTGAACCCATATTTTCAACAGTCACTGCTAAAGCTTCTCTTAGGAGACATATAAAATGATCTTGAATCAGCTAAGTAGCTGTTAAAAATGTTGGAAAAGTGTGCCAACTGAGAAATTAAAACGGCTGTGAAGCACTTTCCTCTTTCTCCTGATATCTGAGCGTCAGCTTCTGACTATCCAAAACACCTGTTGATGTAAATGTGTGTGCTGGGCGCTGCCACGCGTGTAAGCTCCTCTTCCGTTTTCTGTGTTGCAGAATAAAACCCTGCGAGACGTGCGCACGGCAGTGGGCGAGATCAAGACACCACCCGGGGGCATGACCAGCAAACTCCAGGAGCTCCCCCTGCCCTCCACAGGGCAAGCCAAACCAGCACGCACTGGAGCCATCAAACCCCAGGCTGTCAAAGTAGAGGAGGGCAAGGCATAACAATGGACCTTAAAAAAAATCCTCATCAACACCCAGCCTGCCGATACAAAGCCCCCCCCCACTGACCAACGTCTGAGTCTCCTTAGACCCAGCCTATCTCGAGGCAAGGAGGGGGGGGGGGAGGGCTTCAAGCAGACATCATACTGAATTACTCCTCTTGAACTGTCAGAACTGGACACTATAATTTCACACCACGTATAGAGATATATAAATATATATAAATATATACATAGACACAAACAGTCTTTTAAGCAGATCTCTTCAAGGTTCTCTTTAATTTATTATTAGTCACTTTTAAGGGGAGATTGGTGAGAAGAAAAAAAAAAGAAGATATTTGCTTTTCTTTTCTTTTTTTTTTGTTTCTCTCTGCGGCGGGGGAAAAAGGAAAGTGGCCGACTCAGACGGATGGTTCATTTTCACACCATTTTGCCAAACTGTATTTACTCCCCGTTTATGGACTGTAGCCCTTAAGACCAGGCAGACAATACATACATCGGACTACCAGAAAGAAAAGTCTGTTTCATATTTTTAAAACACATTTGAAAATGCAGTGGGGCACTCTTTTTTTTTTTTTTGTTCATTCTTTCATTGGCATTTTTACTCGTAAATAAAATATTTAAGTCATCACCCACTCCTCCTCCTCTTGCTAAAGGACTTCTTTTTATTAACCTTTAAAAAAATTAACCTCTAATTTGTGGACATCATTGCATGTCAAACACCCTGGAAGTGCATCCCCCCCCCCCCTTTTGAAATGCACCCGGCCCATCCATGAACTGTCGGCTTTGATTGGTGGAAAATGATCTCTTCTCTTAAAGCTCTGTTCTTTGCTTTTTACATTCTGTCGCTCGCTCTCTTCTGTATGTTCAAGTGAAACCAGAAAAAGTGGGACATTTTTGAACCCGAATCATGTTGCTTCCACGGAAAAAAAAAAAACAAACTTCACGGTGTGTGCATGTGACCTGCTGAACGTGTGTGTAAACTGGCAGCAACATTTTCACAACAAAAGACTGCACCTGAACTCGGCCCTTCATTGTGCTGCCAACGACTGCCTGGATTTATCGAAAACGACCAAGCTGGCAAGCGTTTTTCTTTTGGGGGCTCAATGTGAAGTTGAATACGAGTGGAGAGGGGGGAGGGGCTTCATTCACGCCCCCCCCCCCCCCCCCCCCCTTTTTTTCAAAATAGCTGATTGAAATGTGTGCTTTCTTATCGCTTTGTTTGGGTTGTAATTAATCAAACTGTCTGTTGATGAACATGTGACGTAAGTGATGATTTTTACGCCCCTCTGCCTTGGGGGGAGGGGGGGGGGTTTTTGCTTTTTCTTTTCATTGCTCTTAAAAGACTCTCTCTTACTCCGTTAAAAAAATCCCACTCTGTCTGACAGTACAGTGGGCGACATCATTTTGATTCTTCTGATCTCTGAGATGGCACTAGCAATAAATGCAGCCTCACTATAATCACAATCAGGGTCCAAATAGCGTTTTGCTGTTCCGAGCTAATAATCACAACCGAGGGGCGTTTGCTGTTGCTTGCTGCATTAAAACCTGATCTCCGCTTACGCTTTTTTTTTTTTTTTTGTGAGCACTGCAGTTCCAGTGGATTACGAAGGACTTTTTAAAGTGTTTGTTCTATTTGAAAAAATGTGAAGCTGTTGGAATTCTCCTTCATTTCGTTTGTTCTTTTTTTTGTAACAGACTCTTTTTGTTTTTGAAGCTCATAATGCCAACGACGTCATAACTGGTTCAATGTTACTGCTTAACCACGCGGCTCCACCACACTACAAAAACTGTTGCGATTTATCTTTGACAGTGTTTCACTGGTATATATGTATATGCATACTTAACTGTACAGTCAGTCGAGCCCGGTCAGCGAGGAGGGGGTTTAGACCCACATTTCATTTTAGATATTGTGGCACTATTAAAGGATTAAATGTTGAAAAGGTCACTGTGTTCTCAGAATGGACTGCTTTCACTTGTTGATAGGTTTATCAGGCTTGGAGTGCTTCTCTCTCTCTCTCTCTCTCTCGCTCACTCTCTCTCTCTCTCTCTCATCTTAACCCTTACTGTAAAAGATCTCGATGCTTCATTGTATCTGCACCAAAATTTGCCCCTGACTTTTTTTTTTTGTACTTTTAAGATGCATATTTAATTTGTGTCAGAGGACCAGTGCTTTCTTACAGCTGATCCAGCATTCTATTTATCCCACCTGATCTCTATCCTTTCAGATATTTGGTCATTACTCGCCCTTGTAAAAAAAAAAAAAAAAAAGAAGAAAAAAAAAAAGAGCTTATTGAAAGAAAAAGAAATAAAGCAGTTGTGATTTCTTAAATGTACTGTTGATTCTGTATTCTCACTTTGTCATATTAAAATCATGCATCAACTCTTTGTGAAAGCAGAAATTGCGGGGGGGGGGGGGGGGATTATTCTTGGTGGTGTTGGGCACAGTTAAGAAGAAAACTCCTTCATTCACGTGTTTTGTTTTAAGGGTTTTAAAATCGAATGTTCATCTTGAAGCAAAAATACAAGCGTTTCATGCAGGTGTCCAAGAAACGCACTCAAATATGTCATTTATGGTGCATCAGGGTCTCCAACAAAACTAAAGGAGAAACTCAAGTTGACTTAATTCAGGCAGATATCTTGTTCTCGGCTTATTCCCTGCCTCACCATTACGTCTTTAGAAGAAATGTAAACTTTGAATATCTACGCTGTCCTCTTTGAAGATGATTAGTTTAACTAAAAGATTGACGTGCAGTTTTGCAGCACATGGTTTCACTGTAACACCATAATATCCTGTTATCTAAATGATTCAACGGCACATTAATGCAGAATATTCGTTTTTGGATGTTTTGGTGTAAGTTGAACATACCCATTATTATTATTTTTTTGATTTACCTTTTTGTGATAGTTTGCAAAACCTGTTTAAAATAAGAAAAAAAAAAGTCTAAAAGCAGAAAAGACTCGAAAGCCAAGGAAGCTTTTGTTCCTGCAGCGTTTAAGTTCATGTCTACATTTTAACATTACCTCATTTGTAATGTAATAACTTTTACATTTCATATTTAATGTGAAGAAAAATAAAAGAATATGCTTTGCACTTCAAGTTTGACTTCAAACCCACTTGTAAGTTGAAATGACAGTGAAGTTATTTTTACTCTTTGCTTTTTAATTGTCGTAAAGTCCTTATAGCATACATAAAAATTACAGTACAGGAATAATGCACCTTTTATAATTTTAAAATTTACAACACAGCAGCAGAATACCACAAAAAATACACAAAAACAAGCAAAATATGAAGAAAAATGACAAACTTTATACATAGGGGTATCAAAAAACGAGAACTCAAGTAACATTTAAGGTTTCACAAAATGTTCAGTGATTTCCCCCTTTTTTTTTTTAAATAGTCCTTCAGTCCATGTAATGATTGGATCCATCTAGTTGTTCTATTTCTATGTTTAAAAGTTTTCTTTTGGGGTATTTTTTGGTTCCATTTCCATTTGTGAATACGATACTTCCCATACAAAATAATTAAATTAAGGTGGATATTTTTTACAGTTCGTAGGGTTAGGTAATATATTATACAGTATGCACCTGTAAAAAAAAGAAAAAACCAAAAAAACAGGCCAGGTGACGTCAGCAGAAGTAAATTCCAGAGATGTTTTGCAGGACAAAGAAAGCTTGTCTGGTCTGGACGGAGAAAAGTTTCCGCGTCGTGACTGCAGAGTGAGGAAGTCGTCTTTCTCACAGCAGGGTGTCTTTGCATTGTTTGTACCAACAAAGAAAAGTGCCTTTACAACAGATAAAAGAGGTAATTGATCTTTGGTTTGAAACTTTCTCCTGTCTCTACGTTTGATGTCCCGCATATGTCTCGTCTGATGTGTTATCATGTTACATTTCAGAGGCTCGACACTGTTGTTTTAAGTGTGTAGCGCTACTGCAGGGTCGTGTTAATGTAATATATATATATATATATATATATATATATATATATATATATATATATATATATATATATATATATACAACTATGACGTGTTATAAAAGCTGAACACATATGGGGGAAGCGTTTTAGTCGCTTTCTTGAACGTCTCTGGCTGCAGCTCCATCATACAAACGCTGCATGTTAGAAAAACAAAGTAGGCCGACAAAACGACATAATCTTTGTTACAGTGATGCACTTACTGATGAACTCAGTTGTAAAATGTGTCTTTATTGTCACTAATGTTCATCGGTTGTTTCCAAATGTTGAGAGAAATGTATAGTAGCCTATCTAAAATCTGCAGCAGAGAAGATCCCCCTGGAGGAAATTTGCATTTGACAAAAAGAGGACTGTGTCTCCCCCTGGTGGTTGTACAGTGTACTGAACTCTTCATAAGGACAAGTAAAAGATAAAGATAAACTTTATTGAACCTTGTGAACTCATGATTTGGGTCATTAGTTTAACTCAAATGACAACATGCTGCCTACTTGATTGTCTTTTATTTACGTGTCATGCATACAAAGTGCTGACCCCTCATGGCTTTACAGAACACCAGGACTACAGTGTCTGTGGTTCAACACATCATAACATTACAAAGCTGCATGCTCTTAAATGTTGTACAGCAACACATAGAGCTGCACTTCAGAAGTACTCGATCAAGCTTGATCCAAAGACAACTGGATGACTGAGAACCTACACAGACTACCAGATCAGTTGATGCTAGTCTGTCATTTAACCATTTAACAGGTTTTTTTTCTGCCGCTTGAATTTTTATATTCAGTATAATTGTTTGTTGCTGGTCTGTTTTTTAATCCACTAATCGTTTTCCGTTTGCTACTGTAACTACTTTTAAGCCACCTTCTTGTGACTACATTTAATGTCTTGTCTCAAAAGCCTTCAGCATCAACTTGACTTGGCAGGATCTAAACCGGTCCCCATTTCATAAACCAGTATGTTTCAGTCCTCTTTAAATACCAGTGTGTGTTTTTACAACCCAGAATGACGACAAAGAGCAGAGTGAGGCCCGATGAAGGCTTGATGATGATGCAGGAGCTCGACGATCGGCTGAAAGAGCAGATTGACAAAATGGAACACGTTCGCCTTGCCGCGGTTGAACTTAAGGACAACTTGTCATGCGTAGGTTACAGAGGCCAAAAAAATCCTCATGTATTATAAAAACTGTTCAACCAAAAACCCAGTTTCCTTGAGTCTCTCTTCTGCTTTTCTTCAAACACAGAGCAACAGTGATCTAAGCCAGTCCATCGCTGAACATCTGGAATGGTTGACTCACTTGTCAGAGCGAGTGGAGACTCTTCACATGAACACGACAGTTTTTGTTCAGGTGAGAAATGGAAAGTTATTCTGTGGTTTTGTTCTTGTTTGAGGACGTGTACCATGCAAGCTTGAAACTGACTAGAACATGATTGATATCAAAACTAGATTTGGATGCAGGTTTTTTTTTTAGAACATCTTAAATCTTGTGTTCCAGATGAATCCCAAACCTCGGGCATGGGCAGGAAAACAGGGTTCCAAACACGGCTACCGCTTGGGACGTCTCCACCAGGCCGAGGACGCCCAGTCGGAGTTCGGCTGGTCCCCCATCCGAACGCGACGAAACAGTGATGCTGCCTCTGAAATGTCTTGTAACTGGTGACCTGCTAGATTGTGGCTTCCAGATCGACTGAGCTTGCAAAATACTTTTCAAACCCCAAATCTTTGCACATATATTTTTTACAGAAACATTTTCACTCCCAAGTTTCAATTAAGAGTAAAACTAAACATTTTTTACAAGTCCTGTATTGTTATGTTGTTGATCAAACAAGGTTTTTAATAAAATCACAGCTGTCAAATGTCAGTGTACGTTTAACTTGTGTGTGGAATTGTCCAAACTACATCTATTTTTAACATGTTTGTAAAATGATAAACATTTATCATTTAATTTAGGTGAAGTCTGTACTGTAGTATTCAGATTAAAGCCTTTAAAGCCAGATTAAAGCCTTTTTAAAGCTGTTTTTGTTTGATAATGACGACTTATAAGATGGTTTCTATACTGATTAGAGCTCTCAAGAACTGACCTCAATGTTGTGCTTTGCCTCTGGTCACTTCCTGTCAGCACCTGTGTGTCCAATCAGACTCAAAGCTGATCGTTTGCTCTTACTCACATTGTTTCCTTTTTTCTAGATCCTTGCTTGTGTTGTTCTTACTCTCTGATGTACGTCGCTTTGGATAAAAGCGTCTGCTAAGTGAATTGTAGAATTAAAGCCAAACTATGTTTTAATGGAAGCCCATCTCTACTCGGAAAGAAATATGAAAAGTTTGGGGCGCAGGTGACCTAGTGGTTCAGACAAACCCCAAGTACGAAGGATATTCCTCAAAGCTGGCTGCCCGGGTTCAAGTCCTGTAGCTCCTGTACAACATGTCACTCCCCACTCTATCTCTTGATTTCTAATTCTATCAACTGTACTCTCTAATGAAGAAAGTAAAGCGCACAAATAATTCTTGTAAGATTGGGTAATGAGAAAAATATATTAATGGTAAAACATGATCATGCGATAAAACGCCTTAATTACGAGATTATTTTTTAAATGATAATTCAGATATTTAAATCAACAAGTCAGACTTATTTTCATTTTATTCAAGTTTAAGTTGAATTCTTGTTTTCATCTTGATTGAACAAATTGATGTTTTGTCACAAAAATAAAGACTTTTGGGTTACTTTGTTGACTGATGTAAGGAGATAATTTTTTTAATGATAATTCAGATTTTTACATCCAGATTTATTTTCCTTTTAATTTTCAAGGCTAAGTTTTATTCTTGTTTTCCTCTTGATTGAACAAATTGATGTTTTGTCACAAAAACAAAGACTAAGGGTTATTGTGTTGACTGATGTAATGTGCGTTTGAAACGGGCGACCAGTATGGAGGACTAAAAGTGCCAAAATGAAATATATAAATATATAAGTAATTAAATCATTAAATGTGTCATCAATTATTTAAAATTAAATAAATCAACAAATATATAAATAAATATATAATTATTTAATTAATTAAATGCATGTGTTATTAAATAAATATTAGTATTTGGTAAATTTAAAATTGGTAATATATAAATAAATAATTTATGAAACACATAATTAATTAAATAAATGTTTAATTAATTATTTAAAATATTAATTCAATTTATGTACAACCACATTTAATCATTTTACTATTTATTTAATTATTTCACTATTTATTTAATCATTTCATGGTCCCTCCATATACCAGGCACTCCGGGTCATCAGACCAGCCTGTGTGTATGTAGGTCAGTATGCTCCGCGGCTCCACCGGTAGAGGGCGCTGCTGGACACCCCTCTGTTTTGTAACTGTTAATCACCGTTTTAAATAAAGCTTTGGCAGAACGCGTGGGTGATATTTCTAGAACACGCTGAAGTGGCACTACGGAGCTTTTTTTTGAACACACAGCGTTGAACTTATTTTTGTATTTTTATTAAACCCGACGGGTATCGAGCATAACCCCCCCCCCCCCACTGAAAACAATGGCAGAGAGCGACTGGGACACCGTGACTGTGCTGAGGAAGAAGGGCCCGACTGCGTCCCAGTCCAAGTCCAAACAGGTTAGCACGAGTCCGTCGTTGTTTCCTGTTTGTTTTGAGGCAAATTCTCCAACATGCGTCATTTTAATCAATCCAAAGATGATTGTCGACACTAAAATAATGTGTTTTGTGTGTGTCGGGGACGTAAAAATACCTTTTTTTTGCGTGTGTTAAAGCTATCTTTTAGACAGTGAGCAAATAGCCCTCATGTAGCTAACAATACACGTCTAACCGGAAAGTGATCTTGGCTTAAATTCAGCTTTTCACAGGTGATTAATGTGTGCTGGTTGTTTGGTAATGCAATTAGCTACACAAAAGGTAATTATGTGATTGGGTGTGTTGAAAGCTGTACTGCAACCCAGAAAATAAACAGTGTAGTGCAGTGTAACTTCAGGTGATTGGAGACTAATGTGCTAAAACAAACATGAAACAACTCACTCAAACTACAGGAAATAATATATGTGGAAGGTATCAAATCAAAATCACGATTAATTCAACGTTTTAGAGTCATGAACGATTGTTTCGGTTTTGTTTTATTGCCCTCTTAGTTCACTAACATGGTCTCTTTTGTAAATATGCTCAACCTCTTAAAGGTGGGATTTATCAAAGAGTGCATGTCTGATTTTTATTTTCTGGTTATTTATTGAATATTTCAATCCATTGCTTTAAATTAAAACGACACATTTGAGTTTTAAAGTAGAAATTAACTTCTCTAAAGTTGGAGAAATGTTTCAGATTCTGTGGTTTATGTTCATAACTTTATACACAAACTGTCCTCAGAGGACACAACAGTGAAACAGTAACTCTCAGGGGAACTTTTATTTTTATAGCTCCAAACAGATTTACAGGAACCCATGTTTCCCTTTGAGTAAGATTGTGTATTTAGTTTAGATAATAAAACATAGATTGTTTCACTTCGGCTTGCCTCTCCCTTGCTCCCTATCCCTCTTCCTGCATCTTATCCCATCTCTCCCCCTATCCCCTTTCCAAGCCCAGTGTAGTCTAGACCTGTGAAGGCTGTTTCGTCATGAGCCGGGGATCCAGCCGAAGATGTCTGCCTTTTAATTAGACAGTTTTTTCTCTTACCACTGTAACTTTTGCTGCTTTGCTAAAGTGCTCATGATGGATATGTTGGGTCTTTGTAACAATGAGTAAGGTCTTTTTACCTGCTTTTTGTAAAGGGTCTCGAGATAACGCTTGTTATGAGTTGACGCTATACAAATAAAAATTGATTGATTGATTGATTGACTTCTCCAACTTTAAGATTTCACAACTAAATCTACATAGTGCACCTTTTAAAGTCCAGCCCCCGCAGTGTCTGTAAGGAATAAAGCTGGCCGTTGTACAAATGTATTTGATGACCCCTGCTCTATAATGTCACACTGCACATAAAAAAAGAACCAGTTTTATTACGTTATGTAAGTCTGTTTGGTAAACAATGTCAGCCGGCCATTACGTTCAGGGGCAGTAATTGTTCATGGTATCTTCTGTTTGACTTATTGCACCAGCTTTGATAAGCAGATTGGTCATTTATTAACTCGATGATTTGGTGAAAGGAGCCTGAGTAGAGCGACATGAGCATGGCCAGACTGCAAGCTGCTGTCACTAAATCTGATATACATATTTTTAAATTCAAGATTTGTACTTGTCCATCTTTTCTCTAGGCTATCGCCTCTGCTCAGAGACGTGGGGAGGACGTTGAAACAACCAAGAAATGTAAATTTGTTTTTATATTTTATATTTACTATTTGGGATAAATAGTTTATAGTGACCAAATTTTGATAAATTTCAAAGATTCAATTCTTCTTCCAAGTTGTCGCTCCTGTATGAGAAACACGACGAGCCATAACTGAGTTCGATGGTGTCTACCACACTGTTTGATGCCCCACATGTAAATGTATCACACAGGGTCTGCAGGGCAGAACAAACAGCATGTTTTGACCAGGAACACATCCAAACTGGACCGTGAGACGGAGGAGCTGCACCATGAAAGGGTTCCCCATGAGGTGGGGAAAGTCATTCAGCTGGGCAGACAGGAGAAAAGCCTGACCCAGAAAGACCTGGCCACTGTGAGTATTGAAAAAGAGGCCTTTGTCTTGTTTTGTAAGCAGACAGTAAATATTAGATGTGATCTATGTGAGGTAAGGTAAGCATTCAGAAGTGCATTGACTGAAAGCAGGAAGTCGTTTGATGTGTTTCCCAGCCATAAAAGAACTCATTAGGCACCGCGCTGTAAAACTAAAGGCATGAAGACGAGACATCTTTACTAAGACCGGATGTGTAAAATGTTCTCCACTGCCTCACTTAACTATACATATTCAGAAACATTGCAAGACATCTACTTCTGTCATTTATAATTCAATAAACATGATAGAAAAATAAAAACAGTACTTGGCAGATAATGAGAACAAACGTTTTTACAAATTAGTCAACTGTGTTTTGATCCAGCCAGCCAAACATAAAGCTGTGCTAACATAAAAACCACCGCTTGTAATTAGTTGAAGGATTAAATGTCAACAAGATCCTTTCTTCTGGCTAATTGTTTGATTAAGTCGTGGTATTGCTGTTGCCCTGTTTATCAATCCAGTCTTGTTTTCTTATGTCGCCTCTACGTTATTATTTCTGGTTTATGTGGTGTGGATCTGCTGGCTGTTACACAAATAACACTCAGGCAGATATTACTGATACTTGAGGCTCAGGTCATTTCAAATCGTGTTCAGTTTTCTGCCTTGACATCAACAATCCGGCCCCTGAGAGGCAATGGATTCCCAGTTCATGTGCTGAAGAGTAGATTAGCTGTTATTGGGCCTTTTAAACAATTCTAATTTTTATTTCATGACGATGAATGTTTCCCTCCAGAGAATTAACGAGAAGCCTCAAGTCATTGCAGACTACGAGTGCGGGCGAGCGATCCCAAACAACCAAGTCCTGGGCAAGATAGAGAGAGCAATCGGTAAGAAAACGGCTCTCTGTTTTTTAATCGTCATATTTTTTTGTTTTGTTGTTATTAAATTCTCGCCTGCCAGTTGTAATACCCTCGTGTTCCTCGTCTGTCACAAACAGGGCTGAAACTGCGCGGGAGGGAGATTGGACAACCCCTGGAGGCAAAACCCAAAAAGAAATGAACACAAAGCCTCGAAATCAGCCCCCCCTCTCCCCCCCTCTCCCCCCCTCTCCCCCCCTCCAGGTCCCTTTATTCCCAGAGACTGTCTAAAACCTGAACCTGTCTCTCTCCCTCCCCCCTCTCTCTCTCTCCTGCATCCCTCCCTCTACCTGGGCTGATCTCACCTGCGTCCTGCCTGAGGACCTGGTGCTCCACTGCATCGCAAGCTGCAGACTGACAAGTCATCTTAAACACTCTCTCTCTCTCGACACACATAATCTAATGAATGATTCAATGCATCACAAACTCTGAGGCTCTGTGTATTTCTTTGCACTCATGTCTGCTTAGGCTATGGCATGATGAATTCCACCTTTTTGATAGTGACGTTAAATCCTTAAAAAAAAGAAAAAGGTGGGATTACTTTTCATGACCGATCAGACTACTTTGACTAACGTTGATTCTGAGCATGATCTAAAGCCAAAAGTGCTTGATTGCAATGTTTTTTTTTCACACACTTCAGACAGTGGGTGAATGTCATTTCATTTTTTAAAATGTTTTTATGCTGTGCTTTGTTTTGATTTACAAATAAAGTTTGGCAACTCACGACATTTCTGGGTGTCCTTTAATAGAGAATACCGTAGAGCAGGATATCACACAATAAAGTCCTGACATCTCAAGTAATTCTGGAATATTTATTATCATTAACAACTGATAAACAACACAATGTTAATGTGTGTACAATGACACTGTGTACAAGAACTTGCACCAGCATTTAAACCAAAACAAACTGCTGCCTGGTGACACCTCGGCCATACTGAAGCCTCCACTCTCCTTCAGTAGCACACCTCCAACCCCTCTCCATACACAGTTATCAATTAGAACGCACCATAATTAAGCACCAATAAGCAAAAAAATTGTCCTTAGCTCAATCTGCTGATTCCCTGTGTCCTGCATTGTTGTGTTAGCAGGCAAATGTTAGCACACGTTGGTTAACTCGGCTTCATATAACACAGACATTGACAAAGTAACCGCGATCTAAAGACACTTTAGAAATCCAAATAAGCAGTGACCAAGCTGTGTTATTCTTCTTTTCTCCTGTTGTTGACTTAAACAGCTTTATACACACACACCGTCCCGTCCATCATGTGAACAGGATGTAAACACGACTCTACAGCAACACAGCTGGCAGGACTCAGGCCTCTCCCTCATTGGAGACAGTCATGACTCAGAGACATTTACAGAGGATATACTTGATTTATGTTGTATGTGTAAGATGTTGCACATTCTGCCTTTAAAATGTTAAAAAATAAATAGCAATTTTGATCCACTCCCACCCTCTACCCAGTTAGGAGGAAAAAAAATCTACATTGACCTGCCAGTCGACTGTAGTTGTAATATTTAGCCACTAGATGTCAGAATACTTCCAGATATATGAGGCTGATAGTTGCAGTATAGTTTGAAACTTTGTGCTGCAGAAAGATGTATGTGCAAGCCTGATAGAAAGTCCTCAGTAGAAGTGCTGAACATCCTTTTTTTTTTCCATCTTATAAGTAATGTATAGCTGTTTTTATTTACATTTCAAAAGCTTAAATATCTCCCTACAAGTTAAATCTATACAACTGCCAATGAATGTACAGATTGACAATGTAAACAACAACAGTGTAAATTATGTATTTAAGTGTTTTTTTTTTCAGGGATAAAAAATGTTCTGGCATGTGCAATGTTTAGAATGACCTATGCCAAAAGCTAATCTAAAAATGAACCACGTCTGTTAAATGAAGCTGTCGTCACCCATCAAATGTTGAACACTTTGCTTGGACTGACCTTGAGCAAGCTTAGCTTTAAGCAGCTCTCCTTCGCAGTACTTTTCCTTCCTCTGCAGTGCACCTCTTCATACCATGGGTTATTGATTTGAGGATTGTTTTTAAGGCTGCCTTCTGTTTTATTAAAGATTCATGGACCTCATTGTTGCTGAATAACAAAAGCAGCGAAGGGGACTTGAGGAGGGGGAGTGAGTGCAAGTGGGGCAGAACACACTCGAGCTCAAGGACTTGGAACATGATTCCAACAATACAGCACGGAGGGGTTGTATTGACGAGAGCTTTGAAGGCCGGTGGAGTGTGAAGGACTAGGAGGGAAGCCGAGGAAGTCTGAAGGCTGAACGCTGGGATAGTTTGTTCAGCTCCTACTCTACTGCTGAACTTAGAAGTCAGGAATGGTCGCAAATTAACATCCTAGATCCTCCTGTTAGACCTTTATATTCTCTGACAAGGTTCCTGTAACATACTGGGTTGTACTGTGGGTAATATTGTGATATGTTACTGAAGCTTGGGGATTTCAAAATGCCACCACACGGAGACAAAAGACGAGCATGCGGCATTCAACCACGAGGTCCTCTGTCCTGTGTAACCTCTGCAGAGCCCTACGGTGCAATCTCTACTTTGGGGAGATAAGTCTTGCGTATTGCCTGTGGCCCATCTGCCAATCAATGTGGTTGTCATTAGCAACTCAAATTCAGCAGGCAGCAGATCACACCTGGGGGAGACTAACTGCTGTGACTTTAATTGTCCATGTGAAGTAAAGAACTTAATTACTTAGAGAGACTGCGTCGTTCATAAACGATACTCCTCCTGACTTACCTTTTTGATCCTCTAAATAATTTACATTAACTGAAATAAAACGTCAAAACAAGGCTTTTCAAGAAACAACATCCCGCTGAACCCTATTGTATGTTTGAAAAAGTACAACATAATTAAAAAAATGTTTTAGAGAAAATGTTTTTAGGTCCCAACATCTTCCATAACTGTACTGTTGTTGTTGCCGTATCCTGTAGATTTTGTTCTGTTTTTTTTAATTACTTTATTGCAATAATTAGATTCATCATTCCTACTGTTTCTTTAGAAT
The DNA here is from genome assembly GCF_963930695.1 of Labrus bergylta. Lineage (NCBI taxonomy): Eukaryota > Metazoa > Chordata > Actinopteri > Labriformes > Labridae > Labrus > Labrus bergylta. The sequence goes on from NC_089211.1 coordinate 21,838,479, forward strand.
AAATTGCAATAGTTTTCCCTTTTTTTTATTAATTCAATTGGTAAACAAAAAGCTACAAAAATAGAAAATAATTCATGACAACACTACCACAAATAGGCTTGTGACTACAAGACTTGTGAAAGCAATAAAAGAAAGGGGAATAGAGAAGGATTTATAAAGGCTAAAATCAGCAGAGATGGGGAATCATTTTGTCCACAGGGGGGCGCCAAAATCAACACAAACTAAAAGTTTCTCACTGGAGCTTTAAAGGCAGAATGTGCAACATCTTGCACATCAATATATCAGAAATGAGGTTTATCCTGTGTAAATGTCTCTCTGAGTCATGACTGTCTACAATGAGTGAGAAGCTTGAGTCCCGCCAGCTGTACTGTTGTTGGAGCTGTGTTTACATCATGTTTACATGAACGGGACGGCCTTGTGTATAAAGCTGTTTTAGTCAAGGACTAGAGAAAAGAAGAATAACATACTCACTGCTTATTCAGATGTCATGTAAGTGCCTTTACATCACGGTCATTCTGTGTCAGTTTATGTGCAATGTGAAGCTACGAGCTAACCAAACTGTGCTAATATTAGCCCGCTAACACAACAATGCAGGACGCAGGCAATTGCAGCTCAAGCAAAGGACAATTTTGTTTTCCGCTTGCGCTTAATGGTGCTTAATTACGGTGCATTATGGTGCGCGAGTGGAGAGATGTTGGAGGAGAGCGGAGGCTTCAGAATAGCGGAGGTGTGGCCAAACAGCAGTTTGTTTTGGTTTCATGCTGGAGCTCAAGGGCGACATCTACTGGATCAAAAAGTCACACATTCTTCCTTTAAGCATGTTTAAAACATACAAGTAACTAAAGGAACGAACCAGAATTAAAGACTAATTAAACCTATACTTAAGACGAAAACAAAAGGTCAAAAATAAACAAAATAAAACTATAAATTAAAACTACATTAAGCCGTCTGTCCTGACACATGTTCTCACAGCAGAGGTTTTATCTTGTAATATTAGGAGGAGCAGCAGCAGCAGTGAGTGTATTACCTGACCGGGCTAACAGCTGGAGCGAGGGGCGATGAGGTGAAACATGGATTTAGAACAGCTAGGACACAGACGGTGGACTTCCCTGCACCTGACACACATCTGCATTTGGGTCCTTCTGGGCTAATGTCAAATCTCACACCACTGTATAATGATGTGCATGTTTTTTTTTGTGTGTGACAATTTCTCGATAGCTTTCCTTAAACCAGCTCAGCCAGCCAACAATAACCATTAAATATTTAGAACATTAATGGGGTGAATACATAATAATGGGTGAAACACATGGATGGTAACTCAGCACATGGTCATTTCAGCACACTGTATGCTTTCATGCTGATGGTTTCAGAACATGTTTTCATTGTTTTTCCAAGTAGCTGTTGACATTTGCTTATAGATATGTTTGCACCTTTATACTGCAGGGTGCATTTATGTATCCAAAATCATACAGTATCCCACCACCTGGTATTAAAGAAGTAAAAGAAGATGATGTGGTTGATTGAAAGTACGGAAACACACTTATCACCAAAGATATACAAAATATTCTAAATCTGTGCATGTATTTAAAATACTATTTGTGTTATTTTCCATGTTTGGTCGCTCCTTTCAAGTGCAATAAATAATCTCTGGAGGTCCAACAGCATGGCAGATTTTTAGAGTGTATGTTTCCTTTAACTGTCTGCTGTGTTTCATATTAGATTAAGTCTCCCACAGTAGGTTGTTGAAGCTTTCTTTCGTGCTTAAGCTGCGGGAGGTTTAGTTCGTTGTCTTTTGTTTTTTGTCTCCTCGGGTCCTGCTCTGAAGTCGCTGTGCTGGGATGCATATTTGCTCGGATAAAGTATGCAGCCTCCTGACCGACCGGTGTGCTCACTGGACAAACAAAGACCGAAGCCTTGCTGTTGTTACCAGGGCGTTATTTGGATTCCTGCTCAACAGGCTGCTTTACTCGGTGAGTCTGAGTGTGTGTGTGTGTGTGTGTGTGTGTGTGTGTGTGAAAGAGAGAGGGAGACAGAGACCGGCTGCGTTCCTGGAAATGCCACTCCATTGGTCAGAACACCATAGCAACATAGTTCCACCTATGACAAGGGAGCAGCCAGTGGTTTTGAAGGGGCGACGTGAAGCAGAAAAGCTGCATGTGGGGGGGGGGTGGAGGCTAGTTTTGGATGGGGTGGGGGGGGGGTTAAGTCTGGGGTCTGTTTTGCCCTGAGGCTCCAAACTCAAATTGAGATTCCACAACATGTTCAACCTGTTGTGTTGTCTGCATCAGTCACTACAGAAGAAGCTTTCTCTTGACTTTCTCTGTTTTCCCCTCGTAGTTCGGTACCTCTCTGTAGTTACATTTACTTAAAGATGGCATGAGTTCTTCAATCCTCTCATAATGAACTAAGATAGTTTATTTACATACTTAAAAACTGTCTCATTTTAAAATATCCTTACATTGCTTTTTAGGAAAAAAGTTAGGAACAATAATGTATTCACTTGCTATGTTATATATCCTGATCAGAATGGCCATGTCCGATGTGTCCTTGGGCAAGACACTTAACCTCAAGTTTCAGTTTTTTTCTCATCGCTAACCCTAACCCTAACCCTAACCCTAACCCAGGGGTGATAATGGATTTGAAGTGTCTACAAATATAAATTCTGGTTGGTGTTTTTTGTTTTGGATTTAGAAAATTTCAAAAAAAGTACTTTGAGTTCTCTGTTGTATCTTTCATCACTAGAAGTTAAACTGATTTAACTAAAAAAGAGGCTGAGTAGTTTTGCACACGGCACTTTAGAGCTTCAGAAAATCTACATAACAAAGCTAAGATCAACCATCAGCATTAAGATTATGACCAACTCTGCAATTTAATGCATGCAAGTCAGAAATTCCACCATCGACTTCTACATCTTCACTTTGTGTTGACGTGGTCAGAAAGGTGATAATTCCACTTTGCATTTGTTATAGAAGCCGTAGTTGGTGGTGGTGAACTGGAGTGCATTACAGTGGAAGGTGGTACAGATATTTTGCAAACTCCCTGATCAAATACGAGGGGAGCAAAACATGAGGAACTTATTTAAATATAAAGCACTGCAGTACAAAACCCACTACGACTTCAAGAACCAAAAAATATTGGATTGCAGCGGTGGACATATGTTATGGCTGATCGGTGTTAACTTTCTTTGCAGTCAGGCTCATTTTGTTCTTCAACATAACACCCTGCAACCTTTCATGTCTGTGCTGTCAAATGTCTTTTTTTTTTTTGCAGACTTTTAAATTAAACTATTTGGGCGACTATGTGGAAACAAAGACTAAGATCGTTTCATTGAACATACGCATAACCATTTGGATTTCATAACCCACACACCGAGAAAAACAATCAAAAGAACAGAGGATACTGTGAGAAAAATATATGCACAGTTTATTCATAGATGCTAATAGGTGAGGCACACAAAATAATTCCAATCAATAACGTATTAGCTGTGAGTGGGACCATGTTTTTTTTTTTTTCTCCTTTTCCATTGGATATTAGATACAACAGTCAGTCATGGAACGAAAACCTGCATGCAGGCTGGTTATTCTTGCTACAATGGACTATATGAAGAAGTATTCGTTGAAGGTAAAACAACCATTATATAAAGTTTTCTCTGAAGCCTACATGGGACACTGGAGGCGAAAAAAAAAAAAAACAGGCCCAGCTGCTGCGGTGCCCAAACAACACAAACCTTATTGATAATCCACGTATGGAAATAAACACAAGAGGAATTCCAGTGAGTACTACAGGATAACAAATTAGAACATAAATATTTTGAACTGCTGCTTTTTTTTCATGGCTTTGTAAGACCTGCTCGGGCTCATTTTTTTTCTTTTCTTCTTCTTTTAACATCTACAAATCACTGTACAAAACTGTTTCCAGAACATTCTGTGAAAGGCCAGTTTCACAAAGGACGAAATGATCAGTCATATTTACATTTGGCTTCGGAGTCACTGTAACACATACGTATGATGCACACAAGAACAAAAGGCACTGTGACAAATGTCAAAACGTTAAAAAAAAACAAAGGTTCTCAAAGTAAGCACTAGACATCGGGGCGTCCATTCAGTAGAAGAAAATCACTCACTTTGTTGGTAAATCCCATTACTATTGAGTTGTGTCAGACAGTGTGATTTACGATTAATCTAAACTAATCTTCATTATGCAATGCTGTCTAACAAGGACAGTGTGTGAGCACAGACTACAGTACCCCCTCAGGAATGGGAGTTTTGTTCTCTAACTCTGTTCATCTGGTTAAATAAATATGAACTGTGTTGTTAACAGTATACAGCACCATGTACCCATGAATGAACTAGGGATGTGAACCATTAGATGATTAAATAATCAAACATCATCTCCCTCACTTGTCAGCACCAAAATTAAACTAACTATTAATTTGTTTTGATCAATTTAGGGGCCAACAATGCCGATCAAATGTTGTGTCGAAGCTGTAATGCAGCTGCCAGCCACTAGCCGCCGCTGTAGCTCTGGTTAATGGCTACTGTGTAGTTCTCTACAACCTGGATGTAAACCAGCACAGAGGACGGACGGCATCTTTTAGCGCAGAGCAGTATGGCAGTATTTTGATCTAGAAAGTGGAGATAAAGTCGTATGTTCGACTTGCATATAACCAATCCACCAGAGCAATGCGTAACCAGCAAAGGCATGTGGAAGTTATCCTGCGAGTAGAATCGAAGGCTAGCGGAGCTAACAATGCTAACGTTAACTACACTCTGCAAACCAAATATTTGACATTGTTTACCCACAGACTTCGTGATCCAGTGTTTAGTCGTGTTCAACACATTTTGCTCACTCCTTTCCGAGTGTTTTCCTACCGTTATACAAGTCAACTAGTCTGAATTTAAATTAGCATCCAATCCACTTTGAAATAAGTTGCCAAACAACATCCCTTGGTAGAATAAATATGACAGAAAAAGGTGCAACAGTGAAAGCCCGCAGGTGACGTCATATTTCTGTAAATATATCAGACGCTAAAAGTTAGCTGCACATTGAGATACCACACAGCGTTACTTTGCAAACTTAGATGACACAGAGGGAGGTTATGTCTTATTAGCCTGTTCTCAGTGGGTAAATGTCTTACTTGTTGTTTAATAAATACACACAACAATACATGGTCAAACATGAAACTTTGGTAAGTGTGTTACAGAATTATGAATGCCATCCATATTTTATTTTTTTTAACTGCAGCATCAGTAGTCGATAAGAGTGTGTTTTAGTGATTTTGTCCGTGTAACAACAAAAAACAGCAGAATTTTCACAGATCACTACTTTGATAATCAGTCCGTAGCAGGATACTGAAAGTGGACGCCTAGCTTGATGCTAGGCTCTCATGCATGTAGCATTAGCACAAACAGGTGGGTAGGTTCACAGTATCTCCAAAGGACCCATCCACAGTGTATTGACATTGTTGTTCTTTCTCATTCATACAATAAAACATCTTCGGCTTCACTCACACATTTTCCACCATCAGGTTAGCCGTCACTTAAGCGAGTAGAGCAGTTCAGCCGTGTGGCAGAGAGACAGAGGGTGAGCCGAGGAAAAGTACTGACAGCACAACCAGTCCTCTAGCTCTGCATTTCTTTCCGGCTCCAGTGAACGTTCTGCGAACTTCATCATCAGCAGCGCTCGTTTCACATCCAGCCAGTTGAGCAGCCCCTCGTGTCGGGATCCGCCGACAAAGCCTCCTCCCCGGTGTCCGTGTCGCTCCCACTGCTGCTCCATGAGGTCCTTCCTGGGGCCCCACAGGAGGCTCTGGAGAATGCGCTTGGCCTCCTGGATGTGGATGCGTTTGATGGGGTCAGGTTGGAGCAGCAGCTGGGCGAGCCTCTGGAGGCCAGCTGAGTAAAGGGAAGCAGAGGGGATTTGAGGTAAGTCCTCACAGCGGTAGTCTTGTTCTCTTAGAGCTGGACTAACTTCAAATGGATTTGGTTGGTGGAGGAGCTCGTAGATCAAGATTCCTGTCTGGAACTCGTCGAATTTTCGGTACTGGGCCGCTGAGACAATCTCAGGCGCCAATCTTGCGTGGTCGCGTTTGATGCGAGGATCGACAGTGATCGACGCGGCGTCCTCGGAGGAGCGACGCTTAGCTTTAGCAAAGTTGCTGATGAGGAGGCGGGGAAGGTGACGTGCAGTGTCCACACTGTTACTGGTGTTATTGTCAGCGGTTTGTTGGGTGAGCTGGGATGACTTTCGCTGATGGGGAACCAACAAAAGATTTTCCAGGCAGAGGTCTCGGTGTGTGACCCCGTGCTCTTTCAGGTGCTCCAGGCCGTTGCAGAGCTGCAGGAGGAGGAAACACACTCGGCGTTCGTACACCTCTGGCTGGGTTTTATGGAACGCCTGCCACTCCCGGACAAAGTCAGCTGCCGTCTGTTGAGGGATCTCTGAGGTGATGACCACCACCCGCTCTCTGTCTGCCTGCTGAGGCTGCGATGAAGCAGGTGTGTTGGCCGCGGAGACTTCTTCTGAAGGCAGCATGCTCTGGGGGACACAAGCGAGGAAGTGGCCGCAGTCCTGCTGCAGGTTGAAGTGAGGCGGCAAGCTCTGCTGCACTGACAGACTGTAGAGATGGCCCTGTTTGGCCTCCATGGACGGACTCTTACAGATCTGGAGAGGTAGGACAGTGGGAGGAGGAGGAGGAGGAAGCAAAAGAGAAGAAAGGGACAGATGGGGGGGAGAAGAAGAATTCCACACAGAGAGACAGGAAGGGAAAGGAGCCAAGAAACACAAGAAAGGGATTTTTGTTAGGAAGACTCCAAGGTAAAAGCCAGTACAGTTCCTGCTCCTGTTCAAGTGAAATCAATGTCTTTGATGTAGTTTGAAACCTGTACTTTAACTGAGTAAATGCAAAAAACTTCCTTTAGAAATCTTTTTAAAAAAAACATACGAGAGTCTATGGTGATATTTGGGTTTGCTCTCAGTGTGTTACAGGAAACAGAATTACAAAAACAACTATTTTTTTTAGTATTTCGGCATAGTGTCAGTCAGCAACACACTGTATTGGGCAACGCCTAGATGTTAATCCATAACATTGTTTATGCAGATGATGTGACGCTACATAGTTTGTATTATGCCCATGTATAAGAAAGAATCTGGTGATACAACACATGAAAATACAAGCCAGGTCTGCTTTTCAATTAATCATATAATGCAAGCACAGCTATATATTCCAATTTAAAAAAAACCTTTAAAAAGGAACATGGTCATAGCCTTTAAAACACATCAACATATGAGTAAAGAGGTTAAGTGTGGACTACATTTTGTGACATTTGAGCAAAGGAATTAACTGTGCCCACTTCTATTTAGTAAAATTACCTCTTAGCGTGTTTCATCGCGTGTTTCTCAGATTCTACATAAAAAACGACTATTGGTATTTTCTGAAACCCCTGGGCTGTATTTGGTTAGGTGTGAATGTGTGTGTGGCCTTGCAGCAGGAGTCGGTCTGACTGTAAATCTCGCCTGGAATCCAAAGATTAATTGGGCCTTGAGATATTACACAAGAGTGTTGGCACACACACACCCCGTGGCACAACACTCACTGTACAAACAGCCACTGCTTTGTACAGCACATGACTTCTGGACAAAGGTCAACCAGACCAAATCCACACCCTTATTCTTCTTCTTCCTGGTTGTTTACAATACATTCCCTGGAGGTTTATTCTGAAGTGGGGCCATCCCATGTCTATCCTAAGAACAAGCGAGACCTACGCCCTGTTTTAATCTCCTCGTTCTATCTTTAAACGGTCAAATCCCTTCTTAAAAGATCAATTTACAACACAAACTATACATGTTATTTCTTTAACAATGTTAAAAATGGTTCTGGGACAGCTTCAAGTTACTCTCTTGACAACAAACACAATCAGTACAACAGATTAGTCTTCTTCTTCATGCAACTACCATCAAAACACTGAACCTACCCTGCCTTACAATCCAATAACATCTGTTGTACCTTGTGTTTAAAATCACAGCTTGCAAAACAATGATGAAAGGATTCAAAATTCAATAAAAAAAGAGAATTAAATCAATTAGAAAGTCCCAGTCCCAAACTGAGAGCCATATGGGCGAATGATGTGTAAAGAATTTGACTTAATACTGTTCATCCTCTAAAGAATTTTACCAAAGAAGTCAGTTTTCTAAAAGCCAACCAACATATTTACATTAATGTAATTACTTCAGCTTCTCCTGTAAGTGGCAAAGTCTTCCATTTGAGTTCAGAATTCAAACAAGGAACCTATTCACAAGAGACTCCAAGATAATGATGCTTGTGTTAATTAGGCTTAACCTTTATATTTGAATTTCATCTTATTTATAGGAGCCAGAAAACTTTTCTTACACAGTCAGGGCTAAAATAAGAGCTCATGTTCACCAAACATTTAAAATTGCTGCTGGTTCGTATTTTCAGGGTTTTTAGATATCAGGGTTTTTAGATATCGGGGATGCAAGTGAAGCAATATCAAGAAACAAAATGCATTAGTCACATAGGTTAGTGCTAACATGAAGTAGTTCTTTAAGAATGTGACTAAAGACTAAGATACAGTTAGACAAAATGAAATGTTTTTAAATTAAGCTTTCTTTTTGGGACTTACCTTCACAGCGTAGGAGTTGCTGGTGTCGGAGGCGCAGGCAGCAGAGTAGTACACAGCATCTCCTGCGTTGCAGCTCGGTTTGTTAGACGTGAGCCTGAACAGAGACCAGTTACTCTCTTCAAACCTCAGCGGGTTCCTCTGGGAGCGTGTGAAGTGATCCTCACATTTCAATGCCAATCGCCGCAGAGACTCAGCGTACAGGCCTCCCAGTTTGGAGTACACTCCCTCCCTGCTGTCTATGTTACTCAGGAGGGTCTGGAGCTGCAAGCTGGAGCCCAGATTTGGTGCCAGACCTGGTTCTGAGGCTAAGAAGGGCACGCTGAGCTGTGGAGAAGAGGAGCAGGTGATGCTGCTGCGGCAGTGGACGCCCAGACGCCCGTGTGTCTTCACAGGCTCGTCCAGAGTCCGAGATCTGGGGGATCGGCCGAGCACAGCATGGCATCGCTCCAGAGACTCATTGGAAGAGAATAAAGGTCGCGGATCAACAGGGCTGGACGGTAAACTGGCCCGGGAGCTCACGTCAGCAGGTCGACAAACGTTGCTCTCAGAGCCAGTGAATGGCAGGCGAGGGTAGGCTCGGACAAAGGGTTTTCCGTTTGCACTATCGGGAGCTGATACGGTGCGGTTGACCATTTTCTTCTCTGGGAGTGGAGGGGGTTGGTTACTTAGGCTGCTGAAGAAGGGCGGATGAGGAGACGCAGGAGCTGAGGCAGCTGGACTCCTGGTAAATGGAGAGGAACAAGACATCCGAGAAGCATCCCGAGATCCTGGAAGATAGAAAAGAGTGTCATCAGCGTATCTGCAGATCAGTCGCTGGAAACAACAAAAAAAAGCACAACTAAGGTGTCGTTCAGTGGTTTATTACTAAAATCAGGATTACACTTGAAGTAAAATGTATATTTGCCCTGAATGTACAAAATACTGTAATTATTCTGAGGTTAAGAAAAAGATAATAAAAAAAAAAAATTCAAACAAATCGATTTCAGGAATGGTTTGGTTTACCTAATAGCTTAGCATAACATCAAGTAAGGTAAGGAAACAGAGGAAAGAAGCTAGCATAGCTCTGTCCAAAGTAAAATAAATCTTCTTACCACCTTCTTTTTGTATAACCTTGTCTCGAAAGATAAAATGTGTTAACTATTTAGCTTCAGAGGTGCATTAGGTCTTTATGCTAGGCTTAGCTAACTGGCTGTTTGCTGTTGTTCCATATTAAATGTACACTGCAATACAATACCCTATTGTCCCCAAAAGGCAAATTTGTGGTCACAACCTTGCACAGTTGGTACACAGATATCCACATATACACATCTGGAAATATTGTTTTAATTTAGACAGACACAAATGCAGATTGAGTCAAAAAACAATGACAGAACCCTAATTGACATCTTGTTTCTATTCTCCATGCCTCAAAGTACTGAGCGCATCATAAAGCCCTGTGACAGCTGTGAATTTGATTTATTCACCACAGCCCTTCTGTCATTGCCTACTGCTTTGCCTTCCTACAACCACATACCTCTTATCCTCAAAAGATCTGGAATCTTCCACAATCCTGGATTCAAGGTGACACTCAAAACATCTTCCGTCCAATTATTATCCATTTGTCAATTAAAGACTACAAGTTGGAGCTTCACATCGCTACTAGAGGAGACAGATACTGAGATAATTGTGCGGTGCAGTCTTCAATTGCTGCTTTCTTAAAAGGGGGGTAGACTGTAAAGAAAAAAAAATACTCTGTAGGATGTAGCCAAGCCCTTTTTCTCTCGTTATCAGAGTCCATAATTATCTCTTCAAACAACATTGGCCAGGAAGTTTCAGCGATTACAAGCGTCTGAGCGTCGCAGAGGTTTAAAGCTGTCATACAGACGAGGACAATCATTTCTAAACTGAGAATGCAGGCCACTCATTCCAAAACAAGTCTCAGGTTTTGATAATTGTGGAAATCTAAAGCTCAGCGGGGAAAATGAACACCAGGAAAGAGGAAGAGATAAACTGACAGGCTGCTGCTTCTTTTCACCGCTGCTGCACAGTTTCACTCCGGACAAAGTTCATCTTCATACTTGAAAATAATAAAAACTGCCAGAAAGGGAAGGCATCTAACATGCAGGGAAATGTGTCACAACTATAGACGTTGACACACCTGTAGCAAAAGAAGCTAACTTTCTGCATTTATCTCAGACTCTTCACACTAACCTTTATCAGCCACGTAGGATGATTGGACCCCTTGTGCTTTTTTAAAATTGACGCCTGCACCTCAAATGTTTGAATAAGTCTCCTTTGAACGAGTGAGCAGTACGTACCAGTGTCAGTAGTCAGGTTGTCGGTGGAGGCGGTGGGTAAACTGGCACTGCCCAGCCCCCGTAGAGAGGAAGTAGGACTCTCTGCTGACCCTTGTTGGCTGCAGCGGTCCAGCTCCATGTTGCTACCACTCATCACACCACACACTCTGTAACAGAGAGAGGGAGAAATGAATATGATGTGACAAAAAACACAACAAGCTTTCAAGTGATTTTTTCCCCCTTCAATTGCAGTCACCTGTGTGCGACTTTTTTTTTTACAAACATTAGGAAGCGGACTTTTCTTTTTGTGTGCGTCTGTTTATGGATGTGGAACCACTACACTTCCCCTCGAAGTTCTCTTATCAGCACTACTTATTACCAAATAGTTTGTGTGAAAGAGCACACATGTTTCTACAAATGACGAACAAGAACCGTCAGCAGTTGTTTCACTTCCTTGTCTAAGTGGAGAGCTTCTTTATTTGGTGTTGATTTCAAACTGCAACAAACAACTTTAACAACTGTGAAAGATGAACTGTTTGAGCATCTCTGACCCCTTTATATGAGACATGAACTCTTCTTTAACTGCAGCTATGGCATGGCTTTAACTGGGTGATTGCTCTTTGAGTTTCTCTTTGAGTTAGTTACTTTGAAGGGGGGCTCCAACATAGTTGCACAAAACGTTTGAGGACTATTTCTACATTTGTAAAATTAAGTTGTTTGAAGCTTTTTGTGGCTCCAGAGGAAGAAGCGCAAAGCATTTAAAATCGTCACTGGAGTCTGGGACAGTTAAGGGAATACAAGTTTGAATTCTGACAATGAATACCCCTGCTTGAGGCTACTATACATACTACTTTTAAAACCAACTCTAATTTATTACTGAACTGTTTGAAACCAAGTTGAATTTGAAGCTTCTGTGTTTTTAGCCGGTTACCAGACTAACTGAAACAAAAACAAACACTACTTAAAGATGACCATGACATAACCTGTGACGAAATAAGAGGTACTGCTTTGTTCAGAAGGAGTGCCCCAAACTGACACAAATCCAAAGTTTAATCTAATCTATTAGCCAGGATTTGAGAACACAGCATACATAATGCATAAAATAATAAACCTCAGGTTCAGATACACTGATTTAATCTTCAGAGTAAGAGAATCGAGCCAAACACAGAAAACAACAAACACACCCCTTACTTTCATATGTTTACTTGTCATATATTTTCTGAAGAAAGAAAACAAGACGCAACGGAGCAACCATGTGGAGAGCAAACTGTTTGTTAGTTACACTTCAAAATCTGTCTAAAGCTTGGTAATGTTAGCTCACATTAGCCACCTTTAAGTTAGCTAGTCATACAAGACCAAGTCAGCTGATCATGTCATTTCTAAGATCTGCCTCCTCTTGTTTCGTGTCATGTCTCTAATGAAGTCTAAACATAAAAAGGCATACAACTCTACAAATATGTTTTTTTTTTAAAACTAGAAGCAAAAACTTTTGTAGTCATGACTAATGCAATGCTTTTCATAAAGAGTATTTATTTTCTAAAGAGCATATTTTAAGATTCATTTTTTTAATCCACGAGACACAAAAGCTTTGCATTCCATCTTCATCAGTTTGCCTTGATGGCCTCTTATAATGCCAGTGAAAAATGCATGAGCAGACTTCATAATCAAGGTGACCAATTAGCTTGAGTGACAGCCTTTCACTTGTCTCATTAGACTCGCTAATGGCTCAGGGAAACGGGGTCCAACCCCATCCCTTCATCTCTCTTCCCTCCCTTCCATCACAAAATGACTCTTCTCTCCATTCATCTGCCGGCCTCTGACTTCTATTTCACCATAAATCAGCACAACAAACAGATGAGGAGGGGAAAAGGACATGAGCACAGGAGAGGAGACAAAGGGTTAGGTATTCTCTTTGGGCACTTAGCTAAAGGATCATTTTACAGACCAAAGAGCAGTGATGAAAGTCAGTGGAAATGCTGAGGCAGAGGACAAAGTGTAATGGCTGCAGGGATTAGGAGTGTATGCGTGTGCCTTTGCACGTCTCACTCTAGATCTCACAGATTTGTATCCAAAACATGAGATTTTCCTTCCTTGGTGAAAGAACGTCATTGCTTCTGTCCTGCGGGAGGATGTGCATGTGCATGCATGGATGAGCCTTAGAGCAAGGGCGACCTTAAGAAAAAAAAAAACTTGACTTTGATTTGGACAGCATGCAAGATCCCTGGAGGCATTTAGGGTTGCAATTAACCAGGCATTGTCCTCATTATTCACTTCACTCAAAATGAATTGATATATTTCTTGGCCTTTGAAATGTTTCCTAAAAGTGGAAAACGCACACAATATTTCTCTGAATGTCTACTTTTTGTTAGATTACCAAAAAATATTCAGTTTGTTTTAAAGGTCACGTATTATTCTCCTTTTCAACCAGTTAAAATAAGTCTCAGAGCTGCTCAAAACATGTCTGTGAAGTTTCTTGTTCTAAATCCACTCTGATCCTGTATTTGATCAACCCCTCTATTTCAGCCCTGCTCAGAACAGGCTGTTTCTGTGCCTGTAGCTTTAAATGTAAATGAGCTGTGTCTGACCACGCCCCCTCTCTGGAAGGGCTTGGGTGTCTTGGGCTTTCTCGCTCCATGTCCTATTGTTCACAGTGAGAAGGCAGACTCAGAGGGGAGAACTAAAACCTAGCTGTGGGAGTGTCACCCACCTGGGGGAGGGGTTACTGCCCTTTGTGATGTCACAAAGGGAAAATCTCCAAACAGCCTGTTCGAGCATACATTTTCTGAAAAGTGGAGTTGGAAAAAGACGGACTTTTCTCATAATTGGGGATGTCAATAGACAGACGGACACATATTAGTGTTAGAAAAACGTGGTGAAGTGTATTTTGCATAATATGTGACCTTTAATATATAACAACGGAAAAGCACAAAAAACCCAGATTATTAGGATTTAATATCTCTCCCTGATATGCACAATTTCAGCCTAATCATCTATTAATAAACTTCTTAATTGCCTCAAAGTAGGTTTAATCTGTTTTTTTCACTGACACAAAGCCTACATGAGATATCACGATTGACCCAGTAAACTTGTTGGTCAAAGTTTCTGTTCCGCAATCAACCCCTGCAACGACAGCAACCCAGATTTGGAGTGTAAACAATCACGCTACGGTAAGAAACACAGCGGATCTGTTGACATGCACACCCTCCCCTGACATGTGTGCGGTATTAATAAAGCTGTGTGAGGGAGTTTTTAAAAAGGGATCAGACTGGGGTTGCAGCTAAGTAGCCACAGATAGCACAGTGTGACAGCGTAAAATGAGACCCAGAATAAACGGCAGTGTTGTTGTTGTTGTGGTGGATCAAGTTTGCAAAACTGGTTCCCCTTCTCCCCCCCCCCCCCAATTTAACTCCCTCGCTGTTGTAAATATATACAATTGTGTCATCTGAGAGGACTGAATGTCCATTTTGTAATGAGCTTAAATACAAAGACACACGTTAGAACGCACTGTCAATGTGCATGGAAATGGAGGCATCACAGACCAAAAAAAATTGGCAGCAGGTTATGAAATGTACAGAGATTAAAAACTGCAACACAACTCACTCACTACCAACGACTGTACGATGACTCGTAATCCACGGGGAGAAGCATGCAGACTCAGATTGAATTTGAGCCAGGGTGGTATATAGCACACACCTTCATAATCTAATGCTGCCTTTTAGTTGACATGCATCAAACACAATCTTTCAAAAGCTTACTATGTGTCACAATAAAGCACAAAGAAGAAGGGCGTTCATTGGTTCTGTCCTGTGATAGTAGGATAGTAACCATGGTTATATGGCCTTATAAAGCACGTCTCTGAAACAAAGCTCCATTAATGTTTGACACCAGTCCTCGTTATCTTCCTCAAACCTCCTCCAGCCTTTCCCTTGTTATCTCCTCCGTCAGCTATCTCCGACCCTCATTCATTACAGCCCACTTTCATTTATTTGCACCGCATCACGTAGAGAAGCAGCAGACATTGTTCTTAATCAATTTCACTTCTAATCCTCTTAATCTTACATCTAATTTAATCTCACCATCAGGATACGATCCAATAAAAGAGTAAGATAATTAAGGTAGGGAAGGATTAGAAGACAAAAGGGCAAAAAGTTTTTCCAAATGCCATCTGTCGCTCTGCATGGTGCACATCTGAATTTTAACTACTGAGCTCCCGATAGACTTTAAAAACAAGCAGAGGCCTGTGCGTATCTATAAAAGCTCTGTGGTTTGTTACCTAGTTCCTGAAACAAAATACACTCAGCGCCCAGCTTCCTGTTCGCAGAAAAGCATCAACACTTCCCTTCAAAAGACTATTAATATAAGTTTCATCAATTCTACTCTCTAACTGAGGATTAGAAACTTTACTTTGATACGTTTCTAGTAAAAATCAAACGATATCAATATCTGTTTCGATACAACGGCAGCCAATATTAGGTCTTTTCTTGTTTTAGATTTGCAAGAATTGCAACAGCAATTAAATGTTGCATGCATGTCAAAAAGGCACGCACATCCGGGGAAGTTTAAGTACTGGTTACTGGACAAAAAAAAAAAATCCAAACATTTAACATAACAGCAATTAAATTGAATTTAATGGAACATCACATGTAATGTTTCGGGCCCTCTCTCTTCATCAGACAATTAGATAGACAGATACTAACATTACCTTCACACCTTTAAGAAAAGTCCAGAGCACTTGAAAACATCAACTTGTGACACTGAATGACCACAGCTGCTCTCCGTCTCGCTCCATCGACTTTGAGTTCAAATACGCCTGGAATCTGTAGTTCTGTCTTCTTCTTTGGAACGTTCTGATACGATCAATCTTTAAAAAAATTTAAGATTGTATCGTTTTAAAACACATGGCATCAAAAACTATCAAAGTATCATAAATGTTGACAACCTTACTGAGGACACAAGTAAAAGACTCCATCAGGTGCCTACCTCATGCTGGAGAGGTCCTTGTGAAAGGCAAAAAATACTCCTGGATCAGACCGGTGTCTCTCTAAAGCCCCTCCATGTGTAGTAACAGAACCCTGTCTCCACTCGAGTCATATGTGTATTTAAAGTGTGTCTCAGCAGGAAAAGCAGTGCTCAGAATTAAATCCACCATATCTCATATATAGTGTTCACTCGTTGACCGACACGTTGTATTTTAGAGCAGTTCTAGGTCGGTCAGGCAGCAACAAGATGCTATCTGTTCTGCAGCAC
The DNA here is from genome assembly GCF_963930695.1 of Labrus bergylta. Classification (NCBI taxonomy): domain Eukaryota; kingdom Metazoa; phylum Chordata; class Actinopteri; order Labriformes; family Labridae; genus Labrus; species Labrus bergylta. Next base: position 21,854,644 of record NC_089211.1, read on the forward strand.
AGAAGGCATCGGGATGGCTGTGAGGAGGGAGGGGAGGCACGTCTTGGAACGGTAGTTTAGCGAGCAAAAGGCAATTCACACCCAAGTCAAACTCAGTGGACTCCAATCCACATGGTTGATCTATAAATTCTACTTCTATTGGTGGCCACTGACTTGCCAGACTGGGACACTTTGGGAGTTGCCAGGGGCAACAATCTGTTCACCAGAGCCCCTCCCCTCTGGCAAACCTTCACTGACCAATCGACACACCTTCGCATGTTGAAGAGCACTTACAATTCAAACTCGTGCACATGCACAGTCACACACCTCTTACGTCGACACATGAGGTGGAGGTCGACCTGTCAGGAGGGAAAATGTGGTGTTTTCCGCTGTGGTCACAGATTCTAGGAGGCAGATCTTTCAAACCATCTGTGGCTTTTAAATGATTCAGCACATAAAATGCTGCTTCCCAGGGAGCAAGTGCACGTGTGTATGTGTCCAGTATTATGATTTTTTTCCATTCTTTGCTCACTCAACATTCCTCTTTCTGCCAATAATACATTTTGGATTGCTTTGCAGATTTATTTTAGATGTAAATCCCAAAGGCGCTTTGTCACTGAGTTTGCAGTGCTTGCCTGGTGACCGGGGACACTTGTTGATAAAACACATTAAACCCAAAGATAAACTTGGAACACCAGTAAGCCACAACTGTCGCTGGCTGGCTTGAGGCGTGTTCCCACATGTGTCTCAACAAGGTGTATTTTTATCAGCGCAGAATGTCAACAATGTCATAACAGGAGAGATGGGTCCATACTAGAATTACCACAGACATAAGGGGCCGTTGAAATGTGATCAGCAAAATGTGTTTTTCATAGTAAAACACTCCCACTCGGCTTTTGCTGACTCCAGCCGCTTAACATCTGTTGGGTCTTGAGGAAGTCACGGCTGTGTGCTACACTTCATCACCACGTCTCAGACAAAAGCAAAGTTCATTTTGAAGACTTCATTTGATGTTTTAATAACTGCAACACAAGGTCCCTTCTCTGTTTCTTCTTTCAGTAGCTGACTCAGACAGTGGAGTGTATTCTTAGGCTCGCTCATGCAGACTCAGGCTAAAGCACACGTTCAAATGCTGCTGCTACCAAACAACTATTTAGGTTAGGAGCCCCTTAAATAAATACTGAAAATGCATCAACATTGATATCCTATGGGAGATGGAATTAGATACTTTTATCAAGCCTTGCAAATAATACGTTTGGCCGATTCATCAACAATTTGTATAAATAAATGATATAAAGCTAAATCGGTTTACACATGATTATTTTTTTTCTCCCAGAAGATGCATCTGAATCTCTTGTAATGACCGCTTTGTCCCTGCGTGACAATATCAATGGAACAAGGCCTGTTTTTTTTTTTTTTGGTTTCTTTTTACAGTTCTGCCTATTGTCCTGCAGCCAAAACAAATTTACAGCAATGTGACACAGCAGGGGGACTGTTTAACAGACCCACTTTCTGTGTTAATTAGAATTGAAAAAGTCACATTACAAGCGTGAATAGAACAAGGCACGCATTGAGGACTATGCCGGAACAGTTTGAATGATCACAAGGCTCAAGAATGGAGGCTGATTCAAGGAAGAATAATGATGCTCTGAAAGGAGAAGGCACAGTAAGATTCACACAGATGACTGCACTAAGATACATGTGTGTGCTCATAACACACTGGGAGTAAGCTTATATTCCATAAGGTGCCCCAAGACTATTTATAGTTTTCCATCCGAGAGCAAAACATGTTTCTGCATTTAAGCTAAGTGTGTTATGTAAGTGCTAAATTATAGAATATAATGAAACCCCAGTGCCATGTCTGAATTACAGTTGCATCAATTTTAATGCAAGTTGCAGAAGGAGACTGGAGCACAGGCACGCAATATGTGTTACAATGAGTCGTTTTCCTCTAATAAATGCATAGCATAGCATACATGTTCCTGAAGGTATGTACTACGGTGTGTTATTAAACCACTGTAAGATCTTTTTACTGCAGTTTCCTTATCTTTAACAATATTAAGAACCAATGCTTCGTCAATATAGTTGGTCTACATTCTGGGATTTTCCCTTGTACAGCATAAAGATCAGTATGAGAAATGAAGAAACATTATAACTTAAACTAACTTAAACTCGATCGATTTAAATTTATACCACTTTGTTTGGATGGTCCCAATTACCATTTCTTCATATTGTAGACTGAATCCCTTGTGGAATTTCCCCATTGGTCAAAACTGAATGAGCAATGTCATGACCCCAGATCTGAGCTAAAACTGATTTAACTGTGATATTTCACAGAAAACAAGACAAAAATGATTGACATATGTTTCTGTTACATTCATCAACTACAGCCCCCGCTTGATACAGTTCAAGTGTTGTGAACAGTTGAGGGGTTAATAATGAATTAAAAAGCCAAACAAAGAGATCTTTGACAGTCTTACCTGTGCAGTTTCTTAGGTGGGGGAGGTGGGGGATTGGGTTCATTGTTGGCAGCGCCCTTCCCTGCTGCCAACAGTTCTGATGAGCTGCCATGCAACGGTTGCCTGGCCGGCATGCTCCCGTTCTGCTTGCCCTCTTCCTCTGCACCGGTGCCTTCAGTCTCCCCCTGACAAGCACCATTGTTGGGGGCAGATGGGGGGGCCGTGCCTGGCTCTGTCATCGGAGGGGGGCTGCTGTGGGCCTTCCAGTCCTTGGCCTCCTTCCAGACAGCAGCACCATTGACCAGGCCTGTCACCCGAGAGGTTGTCCCAGGGCTGGCAGCCAGCTTCTTCTTGTCTCCTTCTTTTCGCTCTCTTTCCTCCTCCTCCTCTTCTTCCTCAATTCGACAGTTCCAGCCAGAATTGTGGTGGTGGTGCTTGTGCCAGCGTTCGGATGCTGCTGCACTGGGGCTTTCGGTATGGACTTTGAAGTGGCCCTCTATGGCAGAGACCAGGAAAAGCCTGGGGAGTTCTGGGAGGGGAACTGGAGATGAGATGGACGGTGAGAGGCTGGAGGTTCCAAGTCTTGGGAGTTCTGGAAGAGGGACTGGAGAGGACATGGACGATGAAAGGCTGGAGGTGCCCAGTTTGGGGGAGCGGCTTGTCCTTTTCGGAGGAATGGGTGGGCTGGACGAAGGCCGAGGGTGGAAAGTTGGGGAATGGCTGACTTCTGTAGCCAAAGAAGGTGTGCTGTGGCTAGGACTGGGCCATTGGAAGGCAGGGCTGCTGGGGTTTTTATGAGCTGTGGGGCTGAAGTGGCATTGGGTGCTGATGGCTGAATCTGGACTACTCAGGTAGAAAGTCCTGTTGTTCTCCTCTGTGTGAGTGGCCATTACAGTAATGGTGGCCCGTTGAGTTTCTCCTGTAAGCTCAGAGCACATGGACAAGATCTGAGTCTGGTTGGGAGACTCTGGATTGGATTGTACTCCATTGGATTGCACCCCATTTCCTAGCGGCCTGCGCTTTTTCTTGGTGCTCTCGGCATAAATGGGTTCCGAGTTTGGCTTACCCTCAGGAGAACTTGGAGCCGACTCAAAACTACCCATGTTTGATGGGCTTTTGGGGCTCCCAGTCCGGACTAGTTTACCTCCAGGACCTTCTGCCCCTGGAAGTGAGTCTGTACTACTTCGATAAGAACAAGTGGAGTCTGATAGGCTTGTCTGTTCATACAGGACGGGAGGAGAATGAAGGGATGATGGGAGATTGTGACTGGTGGTGTCCACACTTATGGCAGTGATCGAGGAAGTGCTGGATGTCTTTGTTGTTACTGTAGAAGTACTTCCACTGCTGATACCATTAACATGAACAGTGGCAGGATTGGAAGGGACAATATCCACAGGAAAAGGTATCTCAACGGATGCCTGATTGGACTCCTGATGATTTGCCTTGGCAGAAACACCAATTCCATTGTAAGTGCTCTTGGTTCTTGTTGTGTTTGTATTCAGCTGCCTACAATTGTCTCCATTGGCGTTCTTCTTCAAACTCTGAGAACTCCTACCCTCCTCCTGGGTGACAAAGATGTTGCTGATGATCATGGAGTCTTTGGGCAGGCTGTTGGGGGATAAAGAACCCAGAGAGAAGCAGTTGTTGTAGTCCTTCTTTGTTTCAGGGCTCTTAAGAACCGCTTCTCTATGGGCCTTGTTGCAGCCATTGCTGTCAATGTAAAGAGACGACAGGTCCAAGAGTTTCTTCAGGCCCAACCGCTCAACCGGGCTCTTTGTGTGCTCCTGTAACACAAAAAAATAGCACAAATTAAATAAAAGATACTCTTCAGGCAGTAATGAAATCCTAGGTTTATTACAGGAAAGGCACATTTAGGAGAATCACCTGCTCGATATTCATGTTTACATCGGTCATTGACTCGTTGGTGTCAAGGCTCATCATAGTGGGTTTGACAGCAATGGTTGGTTTGCTGTAGGGTGAAGGCGCTGTTACTCCAGCTTCTTCATCACCTCCCAGGCTGCTCTTCAAACAAGCGGCTGGCACACTGCCCCCCAAGCTGCCGACAGCCTTGTGGTGCGCACTAAGCGGGTGGAAGCAGTTCTTACAAGAGCCGGGTTTCCACACGTGTTCTGCAAAGTCACTGCACGCTGACATCTTTGGATTGCTAAATCAGGGTTTGGTCAGAAGGGGCTGTAGACTGATCTGGCAGCAACGAGATGAACTGTCATGGCTGGCCCAAGCAAGGTTGCAACGTCACAAGAAGTTGATCAAAAGGCAGTATGTTGAGAAAAGATAAAGAAGAAGAAAGAATATTGTTAGAAGAAAAAGAGTATTTATGCACAATAGTCATAAAAATAACCACACGTCTTTGTAACCAAGTAATGCTGTTCAAACTACATATGACCCATGGCTTTTCCCATCAGCTTCATAATTCCCTCTCCCATACTTAACAAATAACACAAATTAGAGCATCAAAAAGAGACAGATCAGGGATGCACCAATTAGAAAAACAGGATTTATATCTTCAGTTTTCAGCTCTTTACTTAGGTTGTCAAAATTTAATCTACTTATGAAATCTCTGTTTTCTTAATCATTGATCGTATCAAAATGTACAAGAGCTTTACAAATAAATACATACATATATTTAGTCATTTTTTAACCCTGATTTCAATACTTAGACTTGAGTAATGGCCGCTTGTGAATAACAACCCATTTCTTTGAATTTAATAACATAATATTTGCAAAAAAACAAGGACTGCTGACATTTTTCCAGCTTTGACTAACACAGCACTCTCTGCCAGCACCACGCTCTTTATGTTTGTTATTTTCACGGGATAATTTACCAGAATTGGTAAATTGAGGGTCGAATAATTATTGAATCCAATCTGTACACTGACTGGCACACTCACAACAACCTCATACCCCTTTTAAGGAAGTCAAATTCTAAAGCTAATGGACATAAAAAAAGATTTTGTTATTTTCACACAATGAGATTAAAAGATTTGGAATATAAGAAAGTTAGTAAAGGTGTTGGAAATAGAAGCCCTAGTTGATGTTTTGCCTTCTTTTTTGAGGGGATGTATGTTTTTCTTAATCAAGGTGTCTAAAAAAGAATAAGCAATTAAAAAAGTACTACTTCTAATTGTTTTGGCAGTGTTGAGGGAGTCAATGCTGTCAAGTGTTTTTAAGCTCATAGAAGACCCCAGTTAAGATTTAAGTGTCATCTGCGGATGTAACTTTAGACGACCTGCAGTCTGCTGTGCTACTTGTTCCCATGGCCTCCTAAATTAGAGGGTATGTGGTTTCTGTTCAACCAAAGGCCCTGCCGGTGTGAGCCGTGTGACATAAAAGCCCTCCGGGGTCCTCCGCAGCCCCCAACACGCTAGAAGAAGACGGAGGAGCCTCAAGCATCCCGGAGGTCGGTATGTCAGGAATGTCTAAAGGCGCAAGTCTCACAAGGGTGAATCTCACACTCACGACAACCTCCCCTTCCCCCCCCTCTGCACACACTCAGACACACACAAACCTCCCACTCCACATGTGTCCTCCTCCTCCTCTCACAAACAAACTGACCCACACACACACACACCTCCTTCCTCTCCCTCTGTGTGTGCCGTTTAACTGGACTGACAGTGAGAAGATCAACACCATTTCAGAGAGATCACTTGTTTCCTTGCATCTGGGTGTTCCTCTTTGTGGTCTTTAAACAGCTTTAATTGCCTTTCAACAAGGTGCTGCGATGACTCAAAGCAACATTACCCCCCCCCCACCATCTACACTCATTAACTGCAAAAAAAAACTAAAAATTGAGTATAAAGGTTTGTGAATAATCCCACTCTTAAGTCAATGAAAAACTCTCCATGTATGCTTTAAGGGAGGCTAAACGTCTCTGGCAATCTACATTTATTTAACGATCAAAAAAATACCACAACAGAAGATAAGGAATGCTGAAGACACATTGAGACTTCTGGTAACTCACGGCACCAGTGACAACCTTGCGATCTACTAATCCTATAAGCGTGAAGAGATTTCCTGTTGGCAAAGATAATACATGTTTACATTTTTCTTTGTTCTGTCTGACTCAGGTCGGGCAGGAAAGCACCCACTAGCTCACTGTTTGTTTAACCGTTCCTGCGACAACAGAGGAAACCAAAACTTGCTCAACATCTCGTGGCGTTGTGCATGAGTCATCTGAAGTGATGACTGATCAGAGACGCAGATCATTACACTTACAGACCTGCTGTTTTAGAAGAAAAGAAAAAAGACTCACTGGCAGTCCAGAAAATGGCTAGGGAGAGGTTATGGTTCAATGCATAGATGATGTGTTTAGTGTCCGGGAGACACTTTGTCATTTCCATTTCATAAAAAACTAAATCAGGGGATCGGATTGGAGGTTTATCAAAACTATACAAGGCAGTAAAGAAATCCCAGGTACTTTAAAGCCAAGTACCAAGTCATATTTCTTATGGAAGAGTCGCTGTGAGCTAACAACAGAGAGTATTCTCTATATTGTATAAATGTATTAAATGCTGCACATGTATTTGTGCAAATGAGACAGCGTGCAGGAATCTGTAATTCCAATAATTGTTGTTGCCATGGTATCAAACCAGGAATGGATATTTATTTTCTAGAATCATGTTGAAGTTTAAAAATCTGGATAACTCTGTACAAGTACAAGTGAATACAGAAGCTGCTCAAAAAGCACCTTACATTCAGTTCCTCTCGCTCTTGTTTACATGTTCATGCCCTTTTTGTTTGAACAGAGATAGACCCGGCTGTCTACATTCCCCACACCTTCTCAAGCTCAAGGTTCAATATTTCTCACTTAAGAACACACACACACACACACTCATGCCAGATGTTCAGCCATATGACACATTTCAAAACCTATACCTTCAAAATAAAACAGAGGGTATGAAAGACATATCATGAGCGTGTTACAAGTTGGTGGCTAGGGAGGGGGGGGAAGCTGCGCAGGAGATAATGAGGTAATGGTGTTGTTTTGATGTTAAATTTACAGTTTTCAGCAAAACAAGCCACACGTCCCCCCTGACCTCTGCCCATACAGTGCACATCACATAACACACGTGCCTGGCCACTAGATGTCTCAAAAGGCACATTCAATTTCACTGACAAAACAAAAACTTAAAAGGGACTCTAAACATGCCATCTTTTTAGTCTAAAAGCCAAAACCATATGTCGGATTCATACAATAAATAGGCTAGATATTAGCAAGCTGTAATGCATTGAAGAATGCAGCCAGGCAACAATGTCAGACAGGGTGGCTGCAGTTTAAATAGCCCAAAGATATAGTGACCAGGAGGAGTAATTAAGGTGAATGTTAGAGGGCTTATCAACTGTCAACAGCTGGTAAAACTGCACTTTGTGTGGATCCCTCTGCAGCAAGCAGCAGCAGTCACGTTTGACCCCCCCTCCTCCCAACACAGGGGCAAATCTAATCCTTCTTATGTTTGCAATAATTCCAGGTATATAGGCCAGTTAGAACATACTCCTCTGTGTGAGCATTGTTAATGTTTTTTTTTTGCTGATGTCAAAAACAATAAGGTAGCTTCTTCCCTCTAATTAGGTTCAAATATTGGGGAAATTTCTCCACTTATTCAGAATGAAAATATTAGAAAACCCATAGCCTATCTAGTATTACGGTGAAATAACCAGGTCAAATCAGTGTTTAGTCACCCACTTTGAAACCAAATTCTTTACGAGCAACATTTGTCACGGCTGCCTCACTCACACAGCTCATTCATTTTTTTTGGGGGGGGCACAACCTGTTTTTTCGATACACGAGAGGGATTTCCGCCAAAACTTGTGAACTTCTGGCAAAAATCTGAAAACTTACACATTAAAAACCATTCTTAAGCCCCTGTTTTAACTCACAGGGTTGTCGATACTCCTCGTGTGTCTTTTTTTAAAACCTCCGTTTGAAGGTCTGATAAATGAAGGTTTGGTTAAGAGACACTTGTTTGCCTAACTGGTGGCTTAATGAAAGAGAAAATGCAATATGTCCTCTCGCACTGAGGGAACTGACAACAATGGCTTTTTTTTTTTTTTTTTTTTTAGTACCTGCATTAAAACCACTTATCGGAAATGTAACTATGGCAACTTGGCGCGACGTAGCCTTCATAAGTAGCCAAAAACCAGCAACAAAAACAGGTGAGTAGAGTCTGAAGAGGGGGAGGAAAGCTACATTATAACCAGCTAAAGTAGCCAAGGTTATCTCGTGCCCACTGCCTGCTTACCTGCTTGGACTTAATTCCTCCCTGGTAACACAAAACGTCTCCAGAAAAATACACACACACACACACACACAAAAAAAAAAAAAAAAGGTGTAATTGAAGCTGCTGTTGTTATTCCAGGACGAGCAGATATCCGTCGTTCCTCATGTATCCCACATGCGACAGGTTAATAACCGAGGAGGAGACAAGTGTGCTGCTTCTGCTGCTGCAGGCTTGTGCTGCTACTACTACTGCTGCTGTTGCTGGTGCTGTGTGTGCAGAGGTGGAGTGTTGAGGCGGAGCAGGAGGAGTCCTCTGCAGCAGCAGCAGCAGCAGCAGCAGCAGCGGCGGCGGCGTGGAGAGAGCACAAGGAGGTGGGAGGAGCTCCTATAACCAAACATGCAGTCTGGCCAGTAGCCATACTCACACATTCTCATTAAGGCTTTTGTCCTGCTGGCTGTCATTAGGGATGTTCCCATAGCATACCACTTTTCCCTTTCCGATACAAGAAATTTACACTAGAATTTGAGATGCTTAAATACCTTATCTGTCTCTCCATACTGTAATCTGTTCTGCACATGTTTAAATTTACAAATTATCCCTGCACTCAAGTTCACTTCGTTTGTCTGTCCACTCGCCGTTATATTGAATAGTTTCTGCTGATAATATGTCTACACTCCTGCACTTTAACTGATGTATCACTGATTGCACAGCTCTGGACTGCTCCCTATGTCAATACTGTCCATTTACAACTCTGTTTTTGCACATTTACATTTGTCTCCAGCAAAGTATGTTGTAATATTTTCATATTTAAGACTAGTAATGCCAAGTTAAATCCTGGTTGTATATATTCCCATTCTTAGTTTTGATATTTTTAGTGCTTATTTACTTTGTATTAAATATCATATTGTGTTTAAATTTGCTAATATTGTGGTTTTTTTGCTCATATTGTGTGTTTGGACAACCTGCTGCTGTAACGCCACAATTTCCCAGTTTGGGATCAATAAAGTAATTCTACTCTATTCTACCAGTAGGAGACTTACAAACGTTTGCTGTGTCCTTCTAACTCTAGGCCTGCATGAGTACCCTTTTGTATTAATCATAATTTTAGTTGGTTTGACAGTCAGTCATATGGGGAAAATAACAATACAGTAAGGATAAGATTGTAGTCAAATATTTTTCAGGTAAAAAGTTAGAAGATGGCCTTTACATATAGATTCTGCAACAGCACTGTGACGAAGCTTCGCTGTTTCACCACCTTTATGCTTTCCCACAAAACCAACAGGCTCCATCACGTTGAAGACTCAGAGTATGAACTCATTTATGCGTTACAGTTGTAAAGAGGTGCAGCGTGTATGAAACAAGCAGTCTGAGCTTCACATTCACAGGCAGGTGCTGCTGGATTATTGACATGAACTTAACTTAACAAACAATCTGCTAAATTAGTTTCTTAGCATCTCCACTTTCTATAACACTAAACTTGTGTCATTAGTCAAAAGTAAGTGGCCTGTAAGTGCAATGATCAACAAATCAAAGGGCGTGCTATAACATCTGTCACTTATTCCCATTGTGAAAGGGAATATAAGAGGATTCTGCTACAGTGCTTGAGCTGTGAAAATTAGTCCATGTAGAGACTTTATGTGTTCGTTTCGGTCACTACTCTAGGTTCCACCAAAATTAAAACGATCTGTTTAAGATATTTAAAGAATCATTTATAATCATTTATAATTAGAAGGGGGCGGAGTTTAGCACATGATAGCATTTATACCGTCCCTGTTGATTGTTGTGTACAGACTTCCATTTGAAGGCAGAATACCTACATCCGGGTTACGCCGTGGGGCGCAGCATGCAATGCACAGTCGCAAACGGTTGCAAAGTCCTCCCAACTCCTGTTCTGCCATTGGAATAGCTTGACAGAGGCAGAATCTGTTTGAGCTGGCGAGGTGGAACAGCGTGCCTGATGGTGTGTGTAAGTGGAGCTCCAGCTGTTTCCTCACATGTCGTATAGCTCTTGCACTCCTCTCGGTGCTCCACAACGCCATAATGCAGTGTGAATTCATGCACTGGGATCACCAATATTACGCTGATGCAAAGTGTAAGTACAAGGGCGGGCGGAACTTTGTTACGCCGCTGTTGCGAAACCGCAGTCTGTAAGCAGCTGATATCAGAACAAACCTGTAGCCATCTTGCAGATCTGCTTATACACACATCCCAGCTTTCATTGCAGCAACTTTAATTCTTAGCAGAATTAAGGAGCGACTGCTTAAGGCCAGAAATAATGCAAACAATAACCCTTTTTTTCCCCCCAAAAGCAATCAGTCTTGATCAGCGGCCCTTTGATGTGGAGAAGGTAGATGTTTACAAGCTTTTCCTGGTTTATGCAGGCCCCTTCCCCACTGCTACCCCCCGGACTGCCCCTGCTCCTGCTTCTGTTCATCATGCCTGGGGTGACAGAGTGATAGAAAAAACACTGGCCCTGATACTGAGCCAGGCGGGACCCCCTGCTGGTTTCCATTACAGGCAGCAAAAGGAGAGGCAGAGCTCACCGAGTGACAAACACAGCCGCTGTGCTGGATGAAGGCAGTCATCCATGGAGATTAACCTTTTGACTGAGCATCCTCCTTGTGTCTTACTGAGGAATAACACTGGAACAAGGAGTTATCTGTTGGCTTTTTTTTGACTTATTTAAACAGAGTACCTTCAGACCCTTTTGTGCATTTGTGTCATTTATTAAACACTTCCCTTTGTTATTTCTTAATTTCTTATTTCTTAGACCCTTGAGAGATGGTTAATTATATATCACCTCAAAAAATGAGAAAAAAAACACATGATTTGATCAGTTTGCCCTCCAAATCTAGTAGCCGAACCCTCTTCCCCCCCCGTCCACTCCTTGTGTGAAAGTACACGTCCATGCACATGAATCAATTGGACACAGAACCGAACCGGTTTCCTGAACCTGACGCTAAGATTTATAGCTGGCCTGAGACAATCAGCATAAGTGGCAAAGCAGAGACTGGATCCAGGAAAAAGTGATATCTTTTTACAGGACCACCTGTTGAATCTGGAAAGAGTCACAATCCCATCGAGAGGATTACGAGTTTGTAGCATCGTATCTATTTTTGGCAGTGCGGAGCATGTAATAATTCGGCTAATGGGGTATTTCAAATAGCTTGTGCTTTGTGGAAAAAAAAAAAAAAAATTGGGAGAGAAGCAACTAGAAACATCTTGATATTTGGATTCCTTTGCCTGTTTGCTTGAGTAACGATAGAAGCTGTAAATCATTATTTCAGTCTGCTTTTAATTCATGCAGGGAGGGGTGTGTACTAATATGCAGGCTTGCTGTCAGGTGACAATTGTTATAGAACATAACAGATACATAAAAATGATTTAAGTTTGCATGTATGGCATGATAAACTTGTGTATATCTTTCTGTTCTTTTGGGCAATGTTGCAAATCTTTCTACATTAAATTCATGCTTTATGCTGCTAATATTAATCATTAAAGATAATTCAAAGATGCTGTTAGTTTGCATCTACAGCATGCTGCCTACACTTGTCCAGTATTTTCCGTTTGCTCTGGCAACTATGCAAATTGTAAATCTCAATCTTACCTGATTATCTTGCAACTGTTTATCTTGCAAGTGGCGTATCACGTTCTCGACAGCTATGCGTCTCACATCTTGTCGGAGATACGCTGAGATAAAATCTTCCAACCAGAGTCAACATTTCCTCGCTGAAATGTGGTCAGAATATTCTTAAGAGGAGCAGAACATGTCGGCTGAAACATCACTTAGAAATGACTGATGTTTAAAAAAAAAAGAAGGTATTTCAACAAAAAGCAAAAGTTTCCTCCTTGATGTTCATGTTTTATCCACCAAACTATCTACCTATAAGTCATAGCAGAGAAATGAAAGATGCCATCAGGCTTCAAACTGTATATTGCATGGCACATACACGTGTGCACTACTTTCTCGTGCTGGCATGAGGCTGAAGTTGACAGCCTGTGTACACTGTGTCCCATAAAACACTTTGGAGTTGCTCATCTTTTATAAGACTCTCTTAAATTATGAAGGGCATCACATCTACTTACTGTTAATCTGGCCGGGCCATGAGAGCCTCTGGCACACCGTGCACACTGATGAATTAGCAGTTTGTTGACATTCTGCAGACGGCTCTGAGTTTGTGTGTGTGTGTGTGTGTGTGTGTGTGTGTGTGTGTGTGTGTCGGATAGGAGAGAGATAGAGAGAGAAAAAATCTGCACACAGCAACATGAGGATGCTGTTGGAGGAGAGCCAATCCCAAACTGGCCAGCCACAGATACAACGTCAGGATGCTGAAATATGAGCTGCACTCTTGACAGCTATGCATGATGTATAGTGTTTGCATCTCCCCTGATTCCCGTGCAGTTTGACATAAGAAAGATGGATTTCGGCTCTACATGTCTGTATTTTACTGCATTGCCAGTATTCAGATTGCAAAACCTGCGCTCCTTTTTTCCCCCAGAATGAATGAATTATTAATGGCACAATCATCTCAAATTAAA